>NC_057736.1:25884609-25950495 GCF_004010195.1 Chiloscyllium plagiosum
CGGTTGGAGGGGCGGGGCTCAAGGGCGGAGGAGCGGGAAGTGGAGGAGATGCGGTGGAGGGCATTGTCGATCACGTCTGGGGGGAAATTGCGGTCTTTGAAGAAGGAGGCCATCTGGGTTGTACGGTATTGGAACTGGTCCTCCTGGGAGCAGATGCGGCGGAGACTAAGGAATTGGGAATATGGGATGGCGTTTTTACAGGGTGCAGGGTGGGAGGAGGTGTAGGTGTAGTACCAGAACAGAGCATAACAGCAGTGGGTGACTGAAAGCATCATCAAAAGGTTAGATTTTGAGCAAACTGGAAAGAGAATAGGAGTAGGAATGGTTTATGGTGGGATTTCCAAAGTAAATGGACCAGAATAACACATTGTAGGACTTGGGTAGATTAGAAATAAAGTTGAATAAAGCCATTATTTAGATACAAGTTTGAGAATTTTAAATTTTGAGGCTTTGAGATAAGCAATTTTGGGTCAGCAAGGGCAGGAGTAATGAGCATACAAGACTCTGAGCAGGAATGTTTTTAACACATGACTTCATCAACACTGACTATACAGTTGGTTCGGGATATAACGGGATAGTTCGGTTCTTGTGTAATCTTTATATGAGTTATTTGGAAATTGCGCAATAGGTGCGCCTTTTAAATTATTGGGCCCGGAATTGCGTTATAGCCAATACAGGTAAGGAAAGTTTGCATTCTACAAACTTCAATTGCGTTAAAGCCAATTCGCGTTGAAGAATCACTCGCAGAACCGACTGTATTGACAGCTCTTTACCTACCCTAAAACCACCTACTGATGGACAGAGTTGTTCATACCAATTCGTGCATTATCAGTTTGATCCACAGTAGCTGCTACTGTTTATTTCAATTTGTTGCATTCAGGAACTTGAGTGAAAAATTCAAGATAGTTATTTATTCAACATATGAGTGAGTTTTTATTTTTTTTTCTACGTGTATCTGTATCTAAAACTCAAGCAAGTGATGTATGTTCAATTCCATTTCTCATAAATCTCAGCATATAAGAATAATTAACTTTGACCTGTTTTCCACATTCAATTGCTGTCCAAACCTCCCTCTTCCAAATGAATGAATGAAGTCATGACACCATCACCTGCCTAGATTTAGGAGACATGATATTGCTGCTCTGCATTATGCCAAGCAAAGCAAAATATTCAGTACAAGACAGAGATGATAACATTTAGTAAGATGGTGTTTGTATATTGTATAACTTTAGGAGTGTCTGTTCTATGATATTACTCTGAGATTTTGTTTCATATAGTGAGTGGTTAAAAATTCTTTCATGATCAACTGTTTTAGATGCAATATTGAGTATGAATTGGAGAATTGCATTCTCTGTTTCTGGCCTAGTGGCTAATTAGGCCCTTTGAGTAATTTCTATTTTGTCATAAATTATGAACCTGTGGGAATTCACGGAATTACTCAAGCAGCTTTATTTACCAGCACTTGCTCCAGTATAGACTGGCTGGTAGTGAGAATGTTCAAATGTTACAATACCCAATGCAGATTTAGTTCAAACATCCACATGAGTCACTTAATATATTACTAAAGCATTTTGATCCATTTACCATGGAATTGCTTAATACCACTCCAAACTGTTACCTTGCCGCAGCTTTTCATTTAATCAGTTTACCGTACCATTTAGCTGCCATTCATGTTTTAGTGTATAGAATGTTTATGACACTTTGTGGTTTTCACAATCTGTAAATTATATTGTGACATTCCTTTATTCACTCGTGTGGCATGGGTGTTGCTGGTTGGCCAACATGTATTGCCCATCTCTAGTTGACTTTGTATTGAGTGGCTTGCTAGGCCATTTCAGAGGATAGTTGAGAGTCAACCACATTGCCATGGGTCTGGAGTCACATGTAGGCTGGACAGGTAAATATGGCAGATTTTCCTTCCCTAAAGGATATTAGTGAAGCAGATGGGTTTTACCGACAATTGACAATGGTATCATGGTCACCAATATGTTCTGAATTCCCGATTATTATTGAATTCACATTCCACCATCTGCCATGACAAGATTCAAACCCAGGTCCTCAGACCACTAGCTGAGTTTCTGCATTAATAGGCTAGCAATAACAGTGCTAGGCCATTGCCTCCCCTGTTATGTTGTATAAGAGAAAACAATGTTGTAAAATAAAAATGAATTACAGTTGTCTTTATTCTTCATACATTTCCTTCCCACTGCAGGCATTTACCTTTATGGCGAAGGAGAGATTATATTTAAGAGGTGAAATTTAGTCCAGCTCCAGTTCAGAATTAACTGCCACAAAGGTTTATTCATCCTAAGGCTTAATCAGACAAATGATGGGATCATATGTTGCATCACCTAATTGCAAAGCTATGATAATATTTTCAGCTTATTTTTTATGCTCATTAGGTGATTTCAAAAGAAATAAGAAATAGGTTTTATTACAGTTCATGAACACTTTTTGTCATCGAGTCGTAACAATGTACAGCACAAAAACAGACTCTTCCATTCAAGTCATCCATGCTGGCCAGATATCCCAACCCAATCTTGTCCCATGTGTCAGCACCCGGCCCATATCCCTCCAAACCCTTCCAGATGCCTTTTAAATTAGATTAGATTAGATTAGATTAGATTACTTACAGTGTGGAAACAGGCCCTTCGGCCCAAAAGGTCCACACCGCCTCGTCGAAGCGCAACCCACCCATAACCCTACATTTACCCCTTACCTAACACTACGGGCAATTTAGCATGGCCAATTCACCTGACCTGCACATCTTTGGACTGTGGGAGGAAACCGGAGCACACGGAGGAAACCCACGCAGACACGGGGAGAACGTGCAAACTCCACACAGTCAGTTGCCTGAGGCGGGAATTGAACCCGGGTCTCTGGCGCTGTGAGGCAGCAGTGCTATTGTAATTGTACTATCCTCCACCACTTCCTCTGGCAGCTCATTCCATACAAGTACCACCCTCTGTGTGAAAAGGTTGCCCCTTAGGTCTCTTTTATATCTTTCCCCTCTCATCCTAAATCTATGCCCTCTAGTTCTGGACTCCCGCACTCCAAATCTATGCCCTCTAGTTCTGGACTCCCGCACTCCAGGGAAGAGACTTTGACTATTTATCCTATCTATGCCCCACATGTGTTTATAAACCTCTATAAGGTCACACTTCAACCTCCGACGCTCCAGGGAAAACAACCCAACCTATTCAATCTCTCCCTATAGCTCAAATCCTCCAACCGTGACAACATGCTCTTTCAAGTTTCACAACCTCCTTCCAATAGGAAGGAGATCAGAATTGCACATAATATTCCAAAAGTGGCCGAATCAATGTCCTGTACAGCCGCAACATGACCTCCCAACTCCCTGTACTCAATACTCTGACCAAGAAAGGAAAGCATACTAAACACCGCCTTCACTATCCTATCTATCTGCGACTCTACTTTCAAGGACCTATGAACCTACTCTCCAAGGTCTCTTTGTTCAGCAACAGTCCTCATGACCTTACCATTAAGTGTATAAGTCCTGCTAAAATTTGCTTTTCCAAAATGTAGCACCTCGCATTTATCTAAATGAAACTTCATCTGCCACTTTTCAGCCCATTGACCCACCTGATCAAGATCTCATTGTAATCTGAGGTAACCTTTTTTGCTGTCCTCTACACCTCCAATTTTGGTGTCATCAGCAAACTTACTAACTACACCTCTTATACTCGCATCCAAATCATTTATATAAATGACGAAAAGTAGTGGACCCAGCACCAATCCTTGTGGCACTCCACTGGTCACAGGCCTCTAGTCTGAAAAACAGCCCTCCATCACCACCCTCTGTCTTCTATCTTTGAACCAGTTCTGTATTCAAATGGCTAGTTCTCCCTGTATTCCATGAAGTCTAACCCTGCTCACCAGTCTCCCATGGGGAACCTTGTCGAACACCTTACTGAAGTCCAAATAGATCACATCCACTGCTCTGTCCTCATCAATCCTCTTTGTTACTTCAAAAAACTCAATCAAGTTTGTGAGACATGATTTCCTTGTCATTGACGGATGTAGGCTCTTGTGTTGTCTCATGATTTAAATGCCAATATGATATTCAAGTGAGTAATTTATTATAATACCTGGAATTCCTACAAAAATTGAAATCACACTAAATATTTTAAAATTCAGAAGTACATGTTAAGACGAGTGAAAAGATGGAACAAAGCTATTGTTTCCTTTTCCAAAACGTAGTGAAATTTTGTCTTCAGATAAGAAATGGTAGCAGGATTAGGCCATTTGGCCCCTCAAGCTTGCTGCACTATCCAATAAGGTCTTGGCTGATTTTATTAAGGGCTTAACTTCACTTTCCTGCTTACCTTCTTAAACCTAATTCCTTTTAGATCAGATGTCTGACTAACGCTTGTGTACTCAATCACTCAACCTCTGCTGCACTGAAGTAATGCATTTGAAAAAGTTAATAAACCTCTTAGAGAATAATTTTTTCTTAAATCTGTCTTAAGTGGGAGAACCCTTATTCTGAAAATAGTCATTGTGATGTTGTGACTGCCACTTTTATTACTGTAAGCTACAGCACCAGCTTCAAGGTATCACCATCTGAAAGAGCACATGTAACCGATGCTTACACCATCCCCCCCACCCCTACCCATTTCCAGAAAAGCACATCTGCCCATGCCAGTGCTCTCCCTGCAGTGTAGTCCATCTGGAGCAGGCAGGCTGTCAGGCAAGTCCAGGCATGGCAGACTGCGGGGATCAAACACAGGGGATCTCAGCTACACCTTGCGACCTCCACTAACCAAAAACTTGTTAATTACCTTATTACAGAATTTATTTTAATCAGTTGTAACAAGTCACAATTACAGTGCTCTGACAGGGGAGTACATGCTTAACCATTCACAGCATTTACCTGTGCCATATGTTGCTAATCATGTGATGTGTGTCAGACACCTAATCAGCTAGCTTCATCAGCCCCCCTCTTGCACTTTGCGCAGAAGGGTGGGCAAAACATCCCAATTAAATTATCCATAATTGATGATGTTGTATTGGCACTGAACCTTGCCCTCCCTTGACACCTAACGTTTTTAGTTAGCCAGCTGTTTAATTTTCCCTGGTGGCTTGGAGCTGTGATCTCAATGGAAGAATGTGTTTAAAGTGAGCTAAAGGATGGAACGACACTTATTTCCCAGAACTGCGATCGCTGCCTGCCCTGGATTCTAGACAGCACAACCAGCTGCAGTTATTACCTAGACTCCGCCCCCTTGAGTGATAAAATTCATGATGTATAAAACGTTTGACAGGGTCCTAACCTCTGAAGTCTTAAATCTCTATTTTTGGAGTAATAAGCATGATGAGAGACAATACCATAAGCTTTAACATTTTCATAATATTTTGTAAAATGTGTTAAAGTTTGAGCTCTACCTTGTATTTTCTTGTAATACCAAGTAGCATATCAATTATCCTGTTATTTTGTGGATTTTCTGTGAAACCTATTTTTCAGTTGCTATTTGGCGCACAGTTTTGGTGAGAAGGTGATTAACAGATGTGATTTATATAATCCATCCTCATTCAAGCTGTGAAATATTTCGATTTCATGAATCAATTGATAGAATAGTACTCTGCTTGTTAAATATGCGTTCAGAGTTGTGAGCAGTAACATGATGTCATCACGTTGAACAAGTCCCAGCTCGTTCAGATTATGTTTCTCAGTTCATATCTGTCAATCAATCACCTAATACACTGTGGTTAAAAACATGTCCTTGTTCATTTTATAATTTTACCTTAAGTCAACAGTTGGTCAAGTACAGGCCCAATCCGTAACCAACCAGTATATCTTCAGTACATATTTTTATGTGAATTTAAATGATTCTGTATCTTGTGCAGCAAACTGTTACAGCATGTGCAAAGTGTTATTTAAAATGGTGAAGCACTAAAAATACAGTGGCAAGTGAAAATCACTTCTTCAAACATAATTTGGAATTAATTTATCTCAAGTTAGTTTATCTCAACCATTCTTAACTCTGAATGGTTAAGAATCTTATGTTATTGCGGCAATTTTATGCATTCTCCTTAAAATCACATCCATTGCCTCTAAGAAGGGTAACTGAAAATCCAAATTCATCTTAATTTATCAGAGGTGGAGTATGAATTTTAGTGAGCAAGTTTGCAACCTTGTTCATAAATTTCCATATGTAAAGCCAAGTTCTTGGAACTACTCCAATGAATTTAATTTCAAGCCGTGCCGCAAGTTTCAAGGCAAACTTGCTCTGTGCATTTCTTTATTTAAACAGGACGTTGAAGTAACAATAGTTTTCACAGCTGGTCAGAAGCACTTTGTTTGTGATTTCTATGCTAGTGACCATATCTGATCATTCTTAGTTTATTTGGCTAAAAGCATAATAGTGTATTTGCTGTTCAATGTTTAAACATGGAAAAAAAAGTTATTTTGCGAAATCACCAAACTGGCAAATGTCTATGTTGTATGGGAGAGCACAAAACCTCATGTAGATGTCATGTGAAGTTCTACTTTCAGTCATTTGTCTGTACTCGCAAGTTTGGAACTGTGTATATTATGTTATAGTAACTGGCCAATTAATTTAAGGAGACCAGAAAATAGTTAACCCACAACAATGCTTCCTTTTGAATAAAAATACAGTTTTGATGTAGGCACTGAATAAGTCAATGATCCATATTATAATCAGCCTTCTGAAGGTAAATATAGATGGTAGAACGTGAGCAGGGGAATTTACTGTTCCCCAGTTTTCCTCTCCTAAACTCCTCCAGCTAAAATAAAACCTCCAAAACTTAACTCATACTTTAAGTGAAATCTCTGAACTAAGTCTGAATTAGTGAAGCTGTTATTTCCTGATACAACCACATGCACTGTACAATCCAATTTAATCTCAATTATTTCATGAATAGTATTTAATATTCAGGCCTTTTTTTCTGGTAATCCTCTTTGAGTGTAAACCCTTCTTAATGACAACATTGGTTAGTGGTTGGAAAATTTCCTTTTTGTAATACTTTTCTGCTAGTACTATTTAACTCCTAGGACATTTAAAATTTGATAGACTGACTCAGGGGCTAGGAGAAAGTGAGGACTGCAGATGCTGGAGATCAGAGTCGAGAGTGTGGTGCTGGAAAAGCACAGCAGGTCTGGCAGCATCTGAGGAGCAGGAGAATCAATGTTTTGGGCATAATCCCATCATCATATAACCGAAGCGTCGATTCTCCTGCTCCACAGATGCTGCCTGACCTGTGCTTTTCCAGTACCCCACACACCATTCTGATTCAGGGGCTGGTTATTGTAAATCTCTTGGTCAAATGCCATAGCACGTGAGAAACTATTATTTGGCATTCATTTGACAGAGTGTTATGTAGTGTAAATGCATTTTTAATGGGACCTCTTTTGTAATTGTGATAGTTCCTTTAGTTGAGTAGCGCTCCCCCCCATAAAAATACCACATGCGCGTGCACGCGAGCGCACACACGCACTCTCTGTCTCCCTCTTTGCCTCTCTTGCATACACACATGCACATACAGACACCTTTTAGGGACAGAGTTGGTGACAGCATAATTACTCCGAAAGCATGAATACAATTCTAAAACAATTATACCTGTCCTGTTTCAGTTGGATCCCTTGTTTTATTATTGAGATTGGGGCCCACCTCATGTCAGGGACAATCCATATAGCACACAGATATCAAAAATGTACAGAACCAAATGTTCAACAAATCCTATCATATCTGTTCTTCTCATCCCATGGTAAATTATGAACCCGAGGATAGTTTTATTGTAGTTGGGGTTGTAATTCTTAATGCCATTTTCTTTGAGTCGCTTTTGCATTGTAGAGGTAGCATAAGATTACCCTTTGACTTTGTTGCAAAGTATCTAGCTTTTGGGTGCACAAACATCATATTCTCGTGTTTCAGGTGTCTCTGTCTATACCCTTAATGTAGTAACTACTTAATTTTGTATACTGTACTCTTTTTATGACATTAAATATCCATTTGAAAGTCATTTTTAAGATCAATTTTGACATGTTTTCTTCTACATGAGGATTTAAATTGAAATCATCTTGCTTTAATTGCCATCTGAAAAAGTCGTAACTTTTTTTTCCAATTGGTCATCAAGTTAGTTCATTGTTTATATGATATTTAGTTTTATAGAAAATGGTTGAAAATTAAAAATTCAGTACGTTACTCAGCTCTTTTTAAAAGTGTTATTGTTTTTGTGACTTACAGAATTTTAAAATATCATTTTAACTTTTCATCTTTTTAATTTTGTAAATTAATGAGAGTGCAATGGGCCATTAATACGCTGAACTTTTATTTTGGAGCTTCAAAGTTGACTGTCAAGCCAGACGATTTTCAAGATGGAAACAGATCGAATATTAAATGCATGGGTAGTCTGCCATTCACATAGAACTTCATTCAGCAATGAATCGCAAAGCTAATGGGTTGTACAGAAAATATGCATTCTGAAGGTTACCATCAGCCACTGTGGAGAAGTATTAAGAATCTATGTGGCTGCAAGTGAAATTGTGTAGGATGTCAGTTCTTGGCTCTAAGTAGCTGTTGTACTGTTTTTTTTTATGGGTGGCTACGGAATGTGGTGATCGTGGGTTTTATTTTCCTTGTAGTAGCTGATGGGTTCAAATTTACGATGTTTAAGTGTGCTTGTATTGAAATCTAGTGCTTTGAATTCCTTGTGCTCGCTGACTACTTAATTACAGCTGTAGCAGAGCTGAGGGGGTTATAGTTATGCGATCTGAAGCACTAAATAGGAAAGTAGTTACAAACACCACTGCCAAATGTGTATTACTGGTTTTGAAAAATGAGAGCTATTTACAGTTCATACAGTGCATATTCATGCTTCATAGATATTCTGAATAGCCTATATTATCTGACTCAAGTGGAAAAAAGCATTGCAACTTCTGCAGGAGCTGTGATATGTTTTTTTAAGACGACAAAATGTCGTAAAATATTTTACTTGGGCCCTTCAAAGGATGTACTTGAATACGTTACTATAAAATAAAGTTTCAAGCTATCACATCTTACACTAAATGTCAGGAAAATCTGAATGTAATATCAATGTTTAAACTTTTAAAAAGTTTTCCGCAGGTAATAACTGATAAATTAAAGTTTATTTTAAATATTATGCTCCAAAGTTGTGAAAATGGTTATTTTTCATTCGTAACTTAAAATTAGCACTGATGGATTTTATTTAAAAATGGCTGTCTGAAACAGATCTATTTAATTTTCACTATTGTATCCCAATTAATAGGCTTCAGCTGTATTGATCTCTGTTCTGAATTTAGCTCAAAACCTGACTATAAACTCTTTTATTGTCAAAAACAAATCTTTTAACAGTTAATCTGTACGCTGGCATCTTTACTCTGGAATGCGTGCGATAAAATTCTAATTTATTAACTTCGTACTTTTGCTCTTAAAAAACACTTCTCAAATTAACTGTTGTGATTTACAATGAAATAAGTGTACAGTGTCGAGGCACCTGTAATCCATGGCAGAAAGGGAAGCATTAAATATAACAAATTTAATTAAGGGGTGATGAATGAGTATTTAACTGGAGACACTGTCACTTTATTAGTTGTAATTTGATGCAGTATGGGTGTTCATTCAATGTTTGTATTATATTTCATACAAAGATATTAAAGTATTTGAATGCATTAATATGTATTTGCAAGTACTTGACCTCAAAAATGATGATATTCTGATCAATTTGTAATACATTTGTCTTACAGCAAAGCCCTAGGAATTATGTAACATAAGGGACCAAAATTGAGGACTAATATATCCACTATTTACCATTGTCCGCTTAGTTGAGGTGAACAATTCTATCACTAAAGAAAACCTTTTAGGGAACCACTTATATTATTGTTTTCTAATTACCTTTGATCTTTTTCAAATATCATCTGGAGCTTTTACCAATGTATTCCTGTTAAATCTGTTGCAAGTTAGTTTTGAAAACTAAAGTGACCTGTTTTTTTTAAGTGTGTATGATTTTTCAAATTAGGTACAGCCATATTTCCTGTTCAAAAGTAGATTCTTAAAGCCGCACCTGAGGACTAGCTTTCCCGAGCTCATCTATGTAATACAATTTAGGTAAATGAATTAATGAGTGTTGCATATACCGCATCAGAATCCAATATTGTATTCAAAATTATGACTGGTGCAGATTATGGCAAGAACTCAAGTTCCTGGATCTGCAATATACATCGTGGTATTTCGTCTGTTTCTGAACCTTTTTGGCTGTAGGGATTTCATTATAAAATTTAAAGAAAGCATTTAGGTTTTAAGAACATCTAACTTATCAATCAAGATTCAAATTGTTCCAGCAGCTTCTTAGAAAATATGTAAAACCTCATTTTTTTTTATTCATCTCCTGAATAATTAGCATTCAGCTAATTTCTGCCATTTTTAAAAGGTGGCTCAATGATTGAACAGTCATGCTTACTGCAGTGAGGGCATGTTCTATAACACATCTGGTATTCTTTTAGAATGATCTAAACCAGTTCTACCTTGTGTTTAATTGTTTGGAAGTTAACCACATTTAGTTATTTGCCCACATTTCTCGGGGAAATTGCTAACTCAGTGCAGGAAGAATAATAACTTCTATCAGGGTTCATTATAGTTTATTTGAGTTCTTCAAATTTTAGAAGTTTTTTCCCAACTATTGTAAGAGTTATTATTAATTGTCCTATGAGCAAAGTTAGAATAAACTGGCCTTTTCTCAAGCCCTTCATTTCTGCAGGCCTCTGCTCTTTTTTGTTTAGTTTGACCCTTTCTGGTGAGAGGAAACATGTTAAAACTAATGATTTTCTTTTCATGTTCTGAGGTATGTGTCAGTGAGCAAATTTTTTTTCTGTTGATTATTATTTCCAACAAACAAACTGAAAAAAATGGTGTGGAGAGAAATACCATATATATTCAAGTAATTGTCAATTTTTTTTAACTACCTTTTACGGTTAACTTTATGGAGTTGACTATTACATGGATACTACTTTTGAGGGGCTGAAATTCATGCCCGTAAAAACTCATACCATATCATTAGCAGAAGCCAATTGATCGCTAAATGAATAAAGAAAAATAAACAATGAATTAGAGTAATTCTGAAAATTCAAAGTGGAACACAACAGCCAGCGGACTGGAGAGCTGGAGTGGGACGTGACGGCCGGCACACTGACTCACAAACATTGATCTGTTACCTGTGAAGAATTAGAGCTGGCTTTTACATGAGATATGTGGAAAATTCCAGACTATTTGGCCAAAAATAAGGGGTCGACTTTTGCATGAGATCGGCTGTTACTCGAGTATACCCAGTAGCTTTGCTTTCCTAATCGTATAAAATATGTTTGTTTGTTTTCTTTTAGCTCTACAGGATTAGCTTTTTATGTAACAAACTGTTGTTCAGTCACTCCCTTAGACAATGGAATAGATTACACAACAATAAACAACATCAACTTTGCAACTAACAAAGGTTGATTTCTTCCCACATCACTGGCTTAGTTATGTTACCATGTATGCTGACTCTGAAGAAAGGTTATATTTCTACAAGTCCGTTTCAATGTCCTCTTAGTAGGTACAGTGTGTTCCTTTGCACAATATAGTATCTTTAAACCTTTTGTGTGCAAACATAAACATGCAGTTTCTTAAAGGGAACGAATTTTGTGCAGCCTCATGGTCACTACATGCTTGTTTACATGTGCACCTCATATAATATGAACAATATTCTTTGTGATGCCACTGATGTGGAAGTCTACTGGAACTGCTATGCATTAATTTCAAATAGTGACAGAAGTAGATCTCATCGGAAAGGAATATTGTACTATAATGGTACAATATAATTGGCAGACTGTTGAAATTGGAGTTATTTTGCTGTGAGATCCTTAGCTAGTATCACAGATTCCCAGAAGCTTGAGTCTTGTGCAGCTGGCCGCCAGGCAAATGTTACATTGCAATGACTCGTTAAAGCTGCCTGCCAGGAAGACTTCCATTTAGGTGCTTTTTAACGATTCCCTACAGTTTTGTATCGAGCTTCAAGTTCACTGTGCGAGGCCCATGCTTTTAGGAATTAGTGTGGGTCTTGAACAATGTAAAAACAATTTATATTTGATTTATATTTTAAAAAATGCTAAAATACACTAGGTTTGTCTTTCTTGATCCCATCACATCAAAGATTGAGGCAAAATTACAAAGCTAAGTCTTTGGTTTCAAATCTTCATCTTCACTAGAAGTCACTCAGCCCTCTCTATGGAGGTAATTTTTATTTGTCCACTTCCTCCAGAGACTGCTTTGGGATACTTTTGCTAGCTGTTTGGCTCAAGGTGACATCTGTTTCCGAGGGATATCTGAGCTATCTTGCTTTTACAAGCAAATGAAAAATGTAGATAAATGATGCTGGGCTTTAGAGTTACATGCCAATGTTGTTGCTATTTATTCTAGATTTGTTTTCTAATTCTTCAGAGAATCAATTCTTCAATCCTTTTGTTCACCTTCTGTTTGAAAAGGCAGGGACTAAGGATTTGATTTGTTTTAAGCATAGGTTTGATTACCAAATTAGATAAATTAGAAGGTAAATGGGTTGGCACGGTTGGGTGTTTGTTGTAATGTTGTATCATTCTGCTGTGATTGGTCAGGAAGTCAGTCAGTAAGACTTCCCTCGTCAGTGTTTTATTCTTTCTCAAGTTGTGCCGGCTGTGGTGCAAGTTTCTAAAGATTTAATTATGGCTGCTGGGGGTTGGAAGAGTTCCAATATGAGATTAACGCTCCCGCTCCCCTGCTCAGTAGGATACTTCCTCACTCTCTGCCCGAACTGTGAGCTTGTTTCACCAGATGTCGCAGAAAATCTCGTCAGTAACGTGCCCCCCCCCCCACCATTTGCTTTTACATTTCTTCATTAAATTGATTACCAGGCCTGTGTAATTTCACACAGTTTACTTTCTAAATTTTATTAGCACTCTTTGTTTTTCTTTAATCAAGCCTAACACAAACTTGCATTTCTTAAAGATTTGATAATGCAAGTCATTGTTTTAACAAAAACCTAATAGGCTCAACAATTCAATTTTTTTCATTTAAAGCTATCTGTGGATAGCGATAAATCCATTAGACATAATTTTGTGTCCAAATTGATATGTTAATAATCCAATGAGATTTGTTTATGTAACAATAGTTTTGGTCTTTGCTTGGGTTTCAAATGATGTCTTAAACCTTAAAAGATTATTTTGTTAACTGTGATTTGGATGCTGTCTCTTGCTTGCTTTCTCCTCTATCACGTTCACTTGTTAAAATCTCACTGGCTTAATTTAATAAAATTAACATTTCAAATTTTACAAAGTTAATTCTTTGTTTTTTTTAAATCATCTGGAATCAACCTGTCTGGTAATCATATTTGAAAATTGTTCAGTGAGAATAGTTTGCTGTAGTCTTGGATGCATGGTAAAGACCTTTGCTTTTGTCTGAGATTAGCAACCAAGTATTCTGCATCATGTGACCTATTAAACCAATTGGATATGTATCGCCTAAGGTACATGACTTGTCCATTTTGATTGTTCTACTTGATACATTAAGCACCCCCCTTTTCATTTCCCATCAAATGCAGTTTAATTATGGTTTGTATCAGATATATTGTTCTATTACACTGATGTTACAAGCCCATTGTTGATTGCTGGCAAACTTCAGTTATTCATCCTGTTATTCACCATGAACCTTTTGAAACAGCAAGGAAAGTACTGAGGATAAATGCACAATAACTGTGTTACACATGCATGGGATTATTGGTTTCTGATTTGGAGGTATAAAGTAACTGCTGTTTATCAGTGTACAAGTTTATTAAATCCTGGACCATGTTATCTCCGTCTTTTTGACTGGAAAGATGCATATTCTTTCTTCCTTCCTTCCTTTCAGAAGACTAGATATAAAGCACAGGTCAAGCTCAAACAAAAGTGATTGCGAAGCCCAAAAGCTACAAACTGGCTCAAATGTTAGTTTGTTCATTTTCATACTGATTGTATTTTTCCTTTAAAACCTAGTTTGAGTCTGCTAAAGTACAGTGATATGCTGTGACGAGGAACACAATGTTCTGTGCCTTCAAACCCCATGTCATATTAGCAGTACTGCCACATTACAAAGTGTAATGCTTATTGATGAATTAGGAAACAATATTTGCCAGGCATTGACACACACAAAAGGAAAATTAATTCTTTAATTTTATTCATGTATGCTGATATAATAATGCAGTTTCACAGTATTCAAGATTTGAGCTTTTTATAAAATTGGGATAGTTAAATGCCTTGGGTAAGAAATTTCTTTGGCATTTAATGCCAGCTAAGTGTGTTGAATAACAGTAATTGATCTGCCTGATTAACTCTGTAGTTAGTTGCAATACAAAAGTTTTCGATTTTTGGCCACCTTTTGATTTTATTTGTCAGGTAACAAATCATAGTATCCCTCCATTTTAGTTTAAAGTTGTTATTAGGAAATTTGTCAAGTTCCAATTATTACTCGGGGTGCATGAAATACATACAGAATTTATTTATAGAATTGAAAAGTGCCATTTATCAAAAGCATTATCAGTTTGTTTTCAGTGATAATTACCCTCATTATGATGCCATCCCATTTTATTTTTTAGACGCCGTACCATGTGAATATGCTTCTCGCTGGCTGTGATGAACACGAGGGTCCAGCACTCTACTACATGGACTACCTGGCAGCTCTGGCTAAAGCCCCTTTTGCTGCTCATGGATATGGAGCATTTCTAACCCTCAGTATTTTGGATCGATACTATAAACCAGGTGGGTGTCATTTGTGGTGAGAAGAACTTTGGCATTGTGCTGCAGATTTTTAGGTACTTGCCCTATTTTCCAGCTACTTTGCACCACAGGATTGAATGTGTTTGTCTGAGCAGGTGAAAGCCAAGTGTTACACCCGCAACAGTGTGCAGTTGTCCTGTTTATGCCAGCAGCTTTTCAGTCACTTGTGTTCCTCCAACTCTGTGTTGGACATTTAGACTACATGTGTTTTGACTTAATTTGTTTCGAGGCTTTTTCTTAAGTTTAATTTTCAACATGCGAGTTGCTCTCAGACACAAGGTTAACATTGAGCCAGTCCAAAGATACTTCGGTAACATGTAAACTTTTTCCTTGGAAGCAGCCAATGTATATTTTGTGACGCCAACTGTAAAGAGCTGATAGAAAAGGAACTTTCTAAATACCAAGTGATTTAAAATATTAACTGTTTTCTAAATTTAAGATTAAAATGGTAATTTGGTTAATGTTTTAGTGAATTATTTTGGAGTCAGCAGTTTGAATTTAATTTTTTACCAAAATGCAGTTCACTGACTTTGACATTGTGTTGACACATCTGACATTAAAGAATGCAGAAGGTTGCTCTTCAGGGAGGCGAACAGAAAAGTAAAACATGTAAAATGTCCCGTGGTCATTGTTTCATTCTTCTGCAATACCCTATTGAATGCATTCACCAATCTGATGAAAATTAGATTTTAATCTTGTTTTTTAAATTCCAAAACACATGTAACCACTTTAAGATGTTCACAAGCTAGAATCCTACTTAAGCAACTTAAAATATCTTCTAAAATTGATGATGTGCATACGATGTCATCAACACAGTTGCAAGTATGATAAAATATACAGAAATTAGTGTATCCAGCTAAAGTAGAATTATAAGATCGCAATAATTGTACTAGTACTAGACTTTTAACTAGCCAAGGCCAGGTATTTGCACTATTTAAAACAATTACTAGTGCTTCAAGGGTTAAAAACATATATTCATTGTACACTATAAAAGAAACTACTTGCTGTCACTGTCTAAAGTGGCATTGACTGAACTGCAAATAATGCAGAGGAAACACAGGTCCATACTCCTAGAAGTAAAAAGCACGTGTCACTTGCATTGATGAATCTAATGCTCAGCAGGAGGCCAGTGAAAGAAGTGCACTAACTGCAGCCGGCATCTGCAGATGGAGCTCATTTTCACACTGTTTGCAATAAATTGAATCTAAGAGGTGCCTGTCCTTTTCCCGAGTTTGGACCAGGAAAAGGGGGCGGATTCTGATGCGCTTCGATTTCTAAAAACTAATTGATTCGTTCCAGCTTGCAGTTTGAGTGGGTCTGACTCTGTTTAAAAACCCTGCTTTACATATGGACTATATTCAGCTGTGAGTCAGATAACTCCTGTTTTAAAGTCTGGACTTTATTTAATTTTGTGCGGGGGGGGGAGGAGGATTGCTTTTATTTGAGAAGTCTTCAAAAATTGAAACAATGTGTGTTTGCAGATCTCACACGCGAAGAGGCATTAGAGCTGTTGAAGAAATGCTTGCAAGAGGTGAGGTCCAAATCTGAATACAGTTGTATTGGAAAATTTGTTTGATACAAAGAACAGTTTTCAGCTGTGAGACTTCTGAAAGTTGCTGCATATGTTTATATTTTCACACATGACATCAGCAGATGAAAATAAAACAGTTTATTCCCTTTATTTCCCCTGTGCTGCTGCATTCCAAGCAGGCAGCAGTATTTATGTTCTAAGCAGAGTAAAAATTTTTCTTTTGAAGAGTGTTATTTCACAATTGTTGAATTTATGAACTGCCTGCTGTGGGTTCATCCTTCATTTAATGAAAGTGTTCTCTGACAACACTTGTGACTGCGTATGGGTTTCCACCTGACTCAAAATGCTAACGTACTTGTAGACGGCAAATAAGGGACAGTTCCAGCTTCAAAACAATCATATTTGCAGTGTCTTAAATCTTTTGAATAACAGTTGACATGAGGTGTCCTGTTATTCCATTATATAAATTTGTTACTGTCAAAAGCCAATTTCATATACAAGGTAGAAAAATATTTTCCTGTTAAATATATGTAAGATTAAATGCTTCCGATGTTTGTCATTGCTAAATGAAATATTAGTTTTGTAAGATTCATTTATTTGTTCTCTTTTTCAGATCCAAAAACGATTTATTCTGAATCTTCCCTCGTTTACTGTTCGAATCATTGATAATGATGGTGTTCATGATATGGAACAAATTTTTGTGTCAAAAATATGATTTTACTTGCAGTAATTTTTGTTTTTACTTTCAGAGATTTATGTATATGAGCTCAGAATAAAGCTGGAGGTTCAGAGTTCTGGAATTTATTTGAAAATGTGGTCTTTCAATTCTCTGTTCAAATTTATATTGACGCAATGTTAATTGGGGATATGAATTTTGAAAGAAAATTCTTGAACAATTACAGAAAGTATGAAATACGAACTGAAATACTATGCATTGAATTATTTCAGAATTAAGTGTGTCAGTTTATTCTTTCTGGTTTTGTGCTAGATTATTTGAATTGCATCTCTCATAAAATTGAGATGGAAGGATGCCTTATTCAATTCATTATGAGCAAATCAATATTTCTTGTCTAAAAAACATTTTGCAGCAACACCTAAAAGGTGAGGTTTGTAACTGATGCAATCATTAATTGACAAGATTCTTGAGACTCATGACACTTGAGACTTTATATAGACAGAAACAAAGAAATGTTTCATGCTGTATCCTGCTGAACATAGATCTCATCGCAAATATATTCATAAAATGATTTATATTTGCAAAGCACAGGGTCTGACTGGAAGAGTGCCATCATGCCCCGGCCTTCCCGGTTTTGTCCTGGATTGAATTCACTTTTCCTTCAAAGCTCTGAACAGTTGTTTTCTATTATTGGAAGAAGCGCTACTTTATTTATTTTTTTCTGCTAATTAATGCAAAAGTGCAGCTTTCATGGAAATAAAATTTATTTCATTCTTATTTCCTGAATGAAGTGATCCATTCCAGATAACCCTCCTGGAAACAGTGGGCCAAATGGCTTCTTCCTGTGCTATAACCATTCTGTAAATTATCATTTTGTAGTATATTAATCAGAATCAAGAGATTGATTTAATCTTTTTAATTGCATCATATCCACTGATCACACTAGATTTAAAACCTATTTAAAAATCAGGCGTTAGAAAGTTTTTGCAGTCTCAATTGTGCAATATTGCAAATCATTACTGATTTCATTTTAGAAGGACTGGAGGTCAAGCTGCTGTATAAAACCTATAAGTAGTAAGTTGAAACTATTCCTCGAATGGGCAGTCAAAAGTTGATATATAAACTTTAATTTTTCACTATTACTGATCTGAGGGTTAACATTAAAGTAACTGTATCCAGTGCTAGACTAATTCTAACATCTGTTGGGTAGACGGGAATACATTTGTCATGAAGCTCAGAGATTTAGGGCTGTCTGATGTAGAACGTAGAATGTTACAGCACAGTACAGGCCCTTTGGCCCTTGATGTTGCTTTGACCTGTGAAATTAATCTGATGCCCATCTAACCTACACTCTTCAGTTATTATCCATATGTATGTCCAATGTCTGTTTAAATGCCCTTAACATCGGCAAGTCTACTACTGTTGCAAGCAGGCCATTCCACGTCCCTATATCTCTGAGTAAAGAAACTACCTCTGATGTCTGTCCCAGATTTATCACCCCTCAATTTAAAGCCTTCCCCATCTGAGGAAAAAGGCTCTCCCTGTCCACCCTATCTAACCCTCTGATCATCTTGTATGTCTCGATTAAGTCACCTCTCAACCTTCTTCTCTCCAACAAAAACAGCCTCAGTTCCCTCAGCCTTTCCTCATAAGACCTTCCTTCCATACCGGACAACATCCGAGTGAATCTCCTCTGAACCGTTTCCAGAGCTTCCATGTCCTTCCTATAGTGCAGTGACCAGAACTGTATGCAACACTCCAGCTATGGCCTTAGCAGTATCTTGTGCAGCTGAAGCATGACCTCGTGGCTCCAAAGCTCAATCCCCCTACCAATAAATACCACAAACCATATGCCTTAACAACCCTAACAACTGGGTGGCAACTTTCAGGGATTTATGCACCTGGACACTGATATCTCTCTGTTCATCCATGTTGCCCATCTACGCTGCCAAGAATTTTACCATTAGCCCAGTACTCTGCATTCCTGTCACTTCTTCCGAAGTGAACTACCTCTCACTTTTCCACATTAAACTCCATTTGCTACTTCTCAGTCCAGCTCTGCATCTTATCTATGTCCCTCTGTAATGCACAACATCCTTCAGCACTATCCACAACTCTGCCTACCTTAGTGTCATCTGCAAATTTACTAACCCATCTTTCTATGCCCACATCTAGATCATTTATAAAAATGACAATCAGCAGTGGTCCCAAAACAGATTCTTGTGGCACACCGCTGATAACTGAGCTCCAGGATGAACATTTCCCATCAACCACCATCCTCAGTCTTTCAGCTCGTCAATTTCTGATCCAAACCCCAAAACACCTTCAATCCCGAAACTCTGTATTTTGTGCATTAGCCTATCATGTGGAACCTTATCAAACGCCTTACTAAAATCCATATACACCAAATCAACTGCTTTACCTTCATCTACATGTTTTGTCACCACTTCGAAGAACTCAATAAGGTTAGTTAGGCATGACCTACCCTTCTCAAAACTCTGTTTAGTATTTCTAATCAAATAATTCCTTTCTAGATGATTATACATCCTATCTCTTATAACCTTTTCTAACACCTTACCCACAACCAAAGTAAGGCTCACTGGCCTATAATTACCAGTTGTCCAGACTCCCCTTCTTAAACAAGGGAACAACATTTGCTTTTCTCCAGTCTTCTGGCACTGCTCCTGTTGACAATGATGACGTAAAGATCAAAGCCAAGTGCTCTGCAACCTCCTCCCTGGCTTCTCAGAGAATCCTAGGATAAATTCCATCTGGCCCAGTGTTCTTATTTATCTTCTGATCTTCCAAAATTGCTAAAACCTCCTCTTTGTCAACTGCAATCCCATCTAATCTAGTAGCCTGTTTCTCTATATTCTCACTAACATTGCCCTTTACCAATGTGAATACTGTCAAAAAGTATTCATTAAGTGCTTTTCTTATGTCCTCAGATTGCACACACAGCTTCCCACTTTGATTGGCCTTAATCCTACTGTAGTCATTCTTTTGTTCCCGATATACCGATAGAAGACCTTAGGGTTTGCCTTGATCCTATCCCCCAACAATTTCTCATGTACTTTCCTGGCTCTTCTTAGCCCTCTCTTTCAGTCTTTTCTGGCTAACTTATAATTCTCAAGCCCCCTAACTGAGCCTTCATGCCTCCTCCTCACATAAGCCGCCTTCTTTCTCTTAACAAGAGCTTCAACATCTTTTGTAAATCATGGCTCCCCATCTCAACAACTACCTGCCTGATAGGTATATACTTATCAAGGACCCACAGTAGCTGTTCCTTGAATAAGCTCCACAATTCAAATCTGTCCGTCCCCTGCAGTTTCCTTCACCATCCTATGCATCCTAAATCTTGCCTAGTTGCATCATAATTGCCTTTCCCCCAGTTATACCTCTCTCCATGCGAAGTGAGCTATCATTTTGAAAGTGGAAACTGGAATTTTTGAGCACCCACTAATTTTCATCACCCAGTGCCCTCCATTGTTGTTAATAGTTACAGTTCACTGATAGGACTGCAGGTTCATTTACATTGAAGTTAGTTTCAATGTTTTTACTATTTTAAAAAAAATTGCACAGCTAATATTTTGCCTGGCCCTGTTAATAGGGCACAGTCAGTTTTATTGCTGCTTTCTCCTGCATTTCCTCATTTTTTTGTTAGCCCCTCAAAACTGATCCCATTTCTGAGAGAGTGAATTTTGCCATAAGTTGTACCAAAGCTGCTTTATTTTAGTAAGAACTAGGATATTCACCAGACCCCTCTGTTTTCTTTGTAATGGTCCATTTTTTTCAGCTGCTTCATCAGTTGAAACTTATTGCATTTTACTCTGATAAATTGAGTGTTTAGAAGCTGGCCTTGTCGCTTGAATCTGTCATTAAAGGAAAGGTCACTGCCATTGTGTGGATCTACTGTATCTAATTAACGTGGCTAATTAGAATGGACATGTGCAAAGGTTTTAGTGATTTAAAATTGTGACACAATATTTTTCTAAGTTAAATTCTGATTAAACAATTTGCCAGAATGGCATCTCAGCACAATTACTAATACTGAGAGATGTAACAAAATTCTTTTCTCTGGCTGTTCACCTGTTCCTTTGTTGTTTTTTAGTGTGCGTGCCTCTGTTTCAATGAGGTGATCTTTATTCAGTGGTGCTCATGTGCACAGAGGTGATTAATAGACATTTGATAATTATTGCTCCAAAATAAACTCGTATTAATCAGTTTGAAAGTAACATATGTTTCGCCTGAGGCTGGAGACCCTCCGGCTTCCCCGCTGAGAGAGGCTCCAAGGCAGCAAGGGTATTACTCCACTCTTTGCAGACACACAACCAGCCGGCAGCTTTCATTGAGAATTTCATGGCATTCAAAATCTGAAATGGAGAAAATATGTTGATTTAGGGCTTTTTTTTTTACAAAAAGGTTTATATAAACATTTGGAATTTGGCTGAAATAAGAGGATTTGATGGGACAGATAAATTATTTCCTCAGCTGGTGTCAGATTATCAAAATTAACCAGGTCAATCGGGAGTTAAATGAAAAGGCACTTCTTCACAAAAATGTTTGTGAAAAACTAAAACTCTTCAACAGAAGACTGTAAATTCTGCGTCAACTGAACTTTCAAACCAGGGGATGTTTGTTAGATGATGGTAATCAAAAGCAGGTCTGTGGATTTGAGATGCAGATCAGTTCATTGTCAAATTGAATGCTAGAATAGGCTTGAGGGGCTGAATGGTCTCTTATTCCTGTTACATCTGCATTAAGACTTTTAAAGCCAAAGCTTTCTATTATGCCTCAATAGCTAATCATAGCAATGTCATCGATATTCACTTATAATGTGTACATACTGACCAAAGATTTTGCTCAGATTTTCAAATCTAATTTTTTAAAAAAATTGAAATGTAATAAATGTGTCTGAAGAAGTTGATGTTAATTCAATTAGAGGAGTTATATTGAAGAGGTAATTTCCACCTAGCACCTGAATTTTCTTGTGTATGTTTTACAGCATTTAAAGATACACTAGGTAAAAACTGTCATGTTTCTAATTCATTTGTGTTGTATTAAAGGATATAGAGTCCATTCACCTGGTTCACATACAGGGCTGCATATGTACAAAATTTCTAATCTGAAGCTGCTACCCAAAGCGGCTTTCACACCATAGAAGATTTGAAAAATCATCACTACTTTTGACACACTGCACTTGTGTGGCTCACTGCAACTTGAAGGTAAACCCTTCCCAGCATAATAGAAAATACTGAGCAGGTGAGGCACCATCTATGATCAGTTAACATTTCAAGCCAATGGCCTATTTGCTTTTGTGGTTTTAGGTAAAACTGCTGAATTCATTCTTCTGCCATAAAGATCTTCAAGCTTAACAACTCTGAGAATTTATTAATGTGTTAGTCTGTGCTACATGAAATTTATGTTTGGGTAACAAACAGTATAAGCAGAAGTTCTGCAAAGTATAAGATCAGTTCAGAAATGCAAAATAATTAGTACTGGAGTAAAAATTGCAGGTTGTGCCTCTGTTAATTGTACCTACCTACCAAAGCAGCACTTTGGGGTGGTACAGTCGTTCAGTGGTTAGCATTGCTGCCTGATAGCACCAGGGACCCAGCTTCAATTCCAGCATCGCGCGACTGTGTGGAGTTTGCACATTCTCCCCCTGTCTGCATGGGTTTCCGCCCACAGTCTAAAGATGTGCGAGTTAAGTGAATTGGCCATGCTAAATTGCCCTTAGTGTTCAGGAATGTGTAGGTTAGGTGCATGAGTCAGTAGAAAATTAAGAGTAAAACATTTTACCAAAGATTATACCATATTTATAACTGAATTGAGATTTAAAGCACTGTTGGGAACTTAAAAATGGCTTTGTAACTGAAGTGGAATGAAAACTTCTGCTAAAAATCACAAATGGTGCAAGATGAACTCCTAGAAGGGATCTTACATTACTTGTATTAAGTGCATTCAGGGACAGAATTTGACAAAATTGTTATGCTGCTGGATTTGGACCGGTGCATACTTAGCCACTTTGCATAGTTGCAAAAATGGTAATAGTAAATTGTAGCCGGAAGGAATGTAAAGTGGTCTCCATCTTATTTATACAAGATGCAGACTAATGACAGTAGTTTAATTTTGTATTGAGTGCTAATTATTTATGTTCAATTTTCTTCAGACCTATGCCTGTTTGGATTCTGCCAGGAAAATAATCCGTCTATCCACATTTCTCCTTTTCACAGAGTCAACAGCTCCAACCTCCTTCAGAGTTCTGCTTTAATGAGACTGACCTTATTTAATTTCAACATTTACCTGTCCACTTCACAACAATGATTTCACTGCCTTCCCCTTCCCATTGCCTCCAGTTCTCCAAACTCTGTGATTAACTAGAAGTATTAAAGATTAGTATCAGATTTAATGGAAAAACACGCAACTTTGCAAAAGTAGGTGGCATATCTGAAAATTGGACAGAATATATAAAAATAAAGAAAAACAAAAAAAATTAATAAAGAGAAACGAGTAGAGTGCAAGGGAAAGCTGGCAAGAAGTATAAAAATAGATAGTGAGAGTTTCTTTAAATATTTAAAGAGTTCACAAAGTGAGTATTCTGTACAAAGCCGAACTAGAGAATGCTTAAAGTGAGCATTTCTTTTACATCCGCCTTCGCTCTCTGGGATGCAAGTAGCATACCAGATGCAGCAATAAATCAGGAATTAGGAGGCAGGGTCTCAGGAAAACCATAATTACTAGAGAAGTGGTACTAAGTAACATTGGAGCCATGGGCTATCAACTGACTGAGTGCTGATTGACCTTATTTTGGGACCTGAAAAGAAGTGGCTATTAAAATCTTGATGAATCGGTTTTAATTTTCCAAAACTCACTTGATTCAGGCACGATCCCATGAGATTGGAAGATAGTGAATGTAACACTTTTATTCAAGAAGAGATGGAGACAAATCAAGAAACCACAGGCTAGTTAGCTTAACTTCTATCATATGGAAAATGTTTAGAAGCTATTATTAAAGAAGTTATAGTAGACACTTGCATTGTTCAACGTTATCATGTACTGTCAACATGGTTTTGTAAAGGGACATTTTGTTTGAACAATGTAGTGAAATTCTTTGAGGAGATAACATGCTGCTGATAAAGGAGAAGTGGAAAATGTACTGAGACTTCTAGAAGGTTATTGTGTAATGTAAAAGTTCTTGGTGTAGGGAGTATCATATTGGCATAGATAGAAGATTGGCTGACTAACAGGAAATTAGGTGTTAATAAGTCTTTTTGAGGTTGGCAAGATGTAATAAGTCGTGTACTAATTTTACAACAGTGTGAAATAAGATTTGGATATTTCTCGAATAAAGCAAATGACTATTAAAGTATGAATGATAAAGATAATGTTATATTTCAGAGGCAGTTGCCAATTATTTGCCCAACTTGATATTCAGTACCGTTTAAAGCAGAGGGTTGCAAAACCACATAGGTGTACATCAGATATATCCCTGCCCCAAGAAAATAGCTACAAGAGGGTCACCCTTTACTCTCAGATTGGGAACTGAACACAAATTACAAACATAGAAAAAAGATGCAGAGGTCAGCAATTCAGCCTCTAAAATCTGCTGTTCCACTCAATAATGTTATGGCTGGTCTGTTTGTGTTTCACATTCTCATCTACATCTGATAACCTTAGATTCTTGTGAGGCAGGGTTTCAAATTCTCAATCTTGTCGGGGAAAAATGTCTCATTTCTGCTTTAAAACAGCAAACCCTAAAAACCCTGCTCCTAAACATGCACTGCCCCCCCACCCCAACCCGGTCTGGACTCACCCATAAGACAAAACATCATTCCCATGACCACCTCATCCAGATCGTTCAGGATCTTATACCCTTCATCTAGTCAGAGATGTACAGCATGGAAGCAGACCCTTCGGTCCAACCCGTCCATGCTGACCAGATGTCCCAACCTGATCTAGTTCCACCTGCCAGTACCTGGCCCATATTCCTCCAAACCCTTGCTGTTCATATACCCATCCAAATGCCTCTTAAATGTTGCAATTGTACCAGCCTCCACCACTTCCTCTGGTAGCTCATTCCATACATGTACCACCCTCTGAAAAGTTGCCCCGTAGGTCTCTTTTATATCTTTCCCCTCTCACCCTAAACTTATGCTCTCTAGTTCTGGACTCCCCGATCACAGGGAAAAGACTTTGTCTATTTACCCTATCCATGCCCCTCATAATTTTGTAAACCTCTATAAGGTCACCCCTCAGCCTCCAACACTCCAGGGAAAACAGCCCTAGCCTGTTCAGCCTCTCCCTAAAGCTCTAATCCTCCAACCCTGACAACATCCTTGTAAGTCTGTTCTGAACCCTTTCAAGTTTTGCAACATCTTTCCGATAGGAAGGAGACCAGAATTGCACGCAATATTCCAACAGTGGCCTAACCAATGTACTGTACAGCCGCAACATGACACCCAACCCCTGTACTCAATACTCCGACTAATTAAGGGAAGCATACCAAACGCAGCCTTCACTATCCTATCTACCTGTGATTCCACTTTCAAGGAGCTATGAACCTGCACTCCATGGTCTCTTTGTTCAGCAACACTCCCTCGGACCTTACCATCAGCCTTCACTTTTCTAAACTTCGGTGAATGCAAGCCCAGTGTGTTCAGTCATTCCTCATAAGAAAACTCATTTATTTCACGCATCAATCTGTGAGCCTCCTCCAACGCATTTGCATCATTAAATGAGAAGACCAGAACAAACAATATTTGAGATGAACTCTCAATAATGCCCTGTATAACAAACATAAGATCTTTATTTTTCTGTTCAATTCCTACCAATACAAGATAGTATTCCATTGGTTGTCTTAGATGCTGTAGTTGCACAATATCATTTTGTGGCTCGTGCACTAGAACATCCAACCCCCTCTGTCTCTCAGAATTATGCAGTCATTCTCCATTTAAATAGCACTTTGCATCTTTGTTCACTTTGACAGGAACAACAATATCAACTTTCCCACATACTTGACCTCAGATTTTGCCCACGCACTAAATCTACTGATATCAGTCTGAAACTTCCCTGTGTTCTCTTCTCAACATAGTTTCTCACTTATTTTTGTGTCATCAGCAAATTTAGCTATCATGTCTTTGTAGTTCTCATCTAAGTCATTAAAGTAACTTATAAAAAGATCACTATCCAGCACAGATCCCTGTAAAGCTCCACTGTCACATCCTGCTAATTAGGGGAAAAAGACCTCTTTAAGCTTGCTGATTTCCGCCAGCAAGTCAGTCTTCTACCCATGCTAGTATGTTATCCCCAGTACTACATGCTACAACCTTGCACAAAACCTTTTATGTGGCATCTTGTCAAATATCTTCAGGAAATCCAAGTACAGTATATCAATTGGCTCTCCATTATCCATAGTGATGTGGCTCCTTCAAAGATATCCAATAAATTGGTTCAATGTGATTCCCTTTCACAAAACGTGACTTAATGATTGCCTTGAATTTTTCTAAATGCTCCATTATAACCTCCTTGATGATAAATCTGGCCCCTTATTCCCCTCTACAGACCTAAATCCAGGCTGACCTATAGTTTTCTGTCTCTTGCCTCCCTTCCTTGAATAGAGATGTTACATTTGTTCCTTTCAAATTTGATGGAACCTTTCCAGAGTCTAGATAATGTTGGAAAACTAACACTTACACATTTAACACCTCATTAACTAACTCTCTAAAGGTCCAGGGATGAAGTCCATCAAGACCTGGAAACATATCAATACATAGTTCCATCAATTTCTTCAAAACTATATCATTTTCACCAAGTATTTGTCTTTCTTCCACCTCCTGATGTATAGCTATTACTGGATTTTTTTTGTATCCTCAATAATGAAGACAGAAGCAAAACCTTTGTTTCATCCACCATTTCCTTATCTACCATTAATTTCCCATTTTCACTCTTTAGAGGGCCAGCACTCACTCACTCACTATCTACACTTTTCCTGGTTAGATACTTAGAGAAATTTTTGAATTTCTAGCTAACTTCCTCTCATACACTAATTTCTTTTTTTCTGATTAATCTTGTAATCATTCTCTGCTGTTCCCTATATTTTCACCAATCATTTCACCTGCTATTCAAAGTTTGTGCAATAATATGCATTTCTTTAATATTTTCCTTAACTTTTTTTTTGTTAACCACCAATGGTATGTCATCCCTTTGGAATTTCTCTTCATATTAACAGTATATTCATTCTGAGTATTCTGAAATATCACCTTAAATGTCTGGCACTACCTGTAACTGATCTATCTCCAAACCTAATATCCCGTTCACTTCAGCTAGCTCGGCTTGCATGACATAAAGTTGCTTTTATTTATGTTTAAAATATTAGACTTAGACTCACACTTCTCAAACTGCATGTAAAATTCAACTGTATTGTGATCACTGCTACTTAGCAGTGTCCTTACTTTGAGGTCATTGAGTAATTACACAATACCAAGCCTAATGTAACCTGCTTTCTGGTTGCAGAATGTACTCTCATGACAGGTTGTGTTGAGGAATTGGGGATGCTGCAGAAGGATTTGGACTTGGATAGGCTAGGAGAGTGCAAAGAAATGGCAGATGGAATACATGGTGAGAAAGAATAATAAAATCACAGACTTTTTTAAATTAGGGAAGGACTTTGGAAACCCTGAAGCACAAAAAACTAGTTCAGGATTCTCTTAAGTTTAACAGTAAGGTTCAGTTAGAAGTTAGGAAGGCAAATGCAATTCTAGCATTTATTTCAAGAGATTGGATATACAAGAGCAGATTTCCAACATCTGCATTATCTTTCTTTTACCAGAGGTTTCCTTCCTTTCAGGGTTGCAAAAACGTTTACACATAACCAACAATGTAACAAGTGTATTTGCAGTAACGTCAATGATTTGTCGTATTCATCAATTTTGTGCTGAAAAAATATCCACAATGCACAGTTTTCTTGGAAGATATAATCTTTAAATATCTTAGTGCAACATTTATAACTGCTATTAAGTAGCAATCAATCTCTTCAAGTTGTACACAAGAGTTAGTTAAATTGTACCTGTATGGACTGTTCAAATTGTATCTCTGATTACTATTGTTGCCATTCACGTGAATTTAGAAGCAGATCCATGATTGATGGGAGTTTCTTTATTGATTTTTGAATTAAAGTAGCAAATATGAAAGTTATTATTTTAATCTATTTGCATGTTGTTGCTGGCTATTTTTGAATTTGAAATTATTTTCTAAGAAAACTCAAAATAAAATGCCATGACATCTTGACACTAACTGAATCTGATAACTGGTATTAAACCATGATTTGTCAGCATCCTACAAATCCAATCATTTTTTTTGATCAGTTAATACTTTATAGATATGTGACTAGAACTTCGTGATGTGATATATGTGCTTAAAGCATTCCCAGATATTTCTCTTTGCTATTTCAACAAATATGTTTACCCGATTGATGTTTCCATTGCTAATGGCTAAAACATTCTCTGTTTTAATTTTAAGAAACGTCTTTAACAAAAAGAGGCACCTTTTTATTGTGTCATATAAAGAAAGAGAATCATTTAAACAGTCAATAGCAAATTCACAATTATGTGCATAGATCAAATGTTTCTACTTTTTCATCTCTGTTGACTTGAGAAAGCTCATTACAGGATGATGATAATTAATTAAACTCTGCACCTGGTGAATGTACACACAAACTTTAATTTCCTCAAAAAAATGGAATATTTGCAAAATGTTTCAACCTTTGCCACTGCAAGATGTCAAGGGGTATAAATGAGCCAAAGGGGTATCCTGGACATCTCTAGGAATATATCCATTAAGTATTAAGAAGAGGGATGCACATGTACATACAAGTAGTTATAATTAATGAGGCCCCTCAAGCCTGCTCCATTTTTCCCTGGAATCATAGCTGATCTGGTTGTGACCTTGATTCCAATTTCATATCCACTACCAGCCCTCTCATCTATGTCCTTTGAGTTGCTTGTTAGTCAAGAATTTATTTACCTGTAACTTAAACATATCCAATTTTCTTTCCTCTCCTGCTACCTGGGAAAGGATGCTCCACAGTCTCAAAATCCTTTGAAAGAAAATAAACTCATAACTCTGCCTTAAATGGAAGATCCCTTATTTTTAAAGTATCCCTTTGAACCATAAGACTATAAGAAATAGGAACAGGGAGAGACTGTTCAGCCTCTCAAGCTTGTTCTGCCATTCAATAGGATCATGGCTCATCCCAAACAGGCAGTTCTGGGATATGTGTGTTTTGGCAGCACAATTTGGCTATAATGTCTCTGAAGAATTGGGGAACGATATTTTGGAGAATGATTACCTACATTGGCAATAGCGCCATTCAAGTGGGGATCAGTTCTCATGCTTTGTTCTACAAATATGCAGATCTCAGCTCCAAAATCTTGACTCCATTCCACACGTGCTGGTGTCTACGCCATTCCACACATGTGCCGATGTCAGTTCCCGACAGAGCAGCTTTCTGTGAGAGGTACTACACAGAGAGCACCTTTCTTACATTTCTCAAATGTACTGCGTCAAATTTACTTTTGTTTCACGAATAAATATGATTTCAACCTTCTGCGTGGAGTTTGGCACATTCTCCCCATGTCTGCGTGGGTTTCCTCTCACAGTCCAAAGATGTGCAGGTTAGGTGAATTGGCTGTGCTAAATTGCCCGTAGTGTTAGGTGGATTAGTCAGGGATAAATGTAGGGGAATGGGTCTGGGTGGATTGCTCTTCGGAGGATCGGTGTGAACTTGTTGGGCCGAAGGGCCTGTTTCCACACTGTAGGTAATCTAATCTAATCTAATCTTCATTCAGGCTCTGCTATACTTTGTGTTAGGCTTTTGGGTGATGTTTGAGTGATTGTGAGTGATATCTTTTGCAGCTCTGCCCCTAATTCCACTTTTCCCTTAGGCCCATTGTTTCTATTAAGTGGGGATTTGCTGGGACACAGCTACATTGTCATAGGAGAACTACCTGTATTCTTCATGTCCACTTTCCTGTGTTTAAGAATCTATCAATCTCAGCCTTAAGTATATTCAAGGGCTCTGCCCCTACAGCCCTCTGTGGCAAGGAGTTCCAAAGACTCCCAACCTTTCGAGAGAAGAAATTCCTCCTCATCTCAGTCTTGAATTGGCAACCCTTATTCTGAGACTTTGCCCTCTGCTCCTAGACTGTCCCATGAGGGGAAATGTCCTCTTACATTTACTCTGTAATACCCCTCACTCTTCTAAATTCCAATGAATAAAGGCCTCACCCGTTTAACCTTTGCTCATAAGACAAACCCGCTATACTGGGGATCATTCCACTGAACCTTCCATGAACTGCCTTAAATAATTAAAAATCACACAATAGCAGGTTATAGTACAACAGATTAATTTGGAAGCATTAACTTTCGGAGTGCTGGTCCTTCATCAGGTGATTGACAACCACCTGATGAAGGAGCAGCTCTCCGAAAGCTAGTGATTCCAAATAAACCTGTTAGATTATAACCTGGTGTTGTGTGATCTTTAACTTTGTACACCCCAGTCCAACACCAGCACCTTAAATAAGAGGACCAAAACTGCCCACAGCACTCCAGCCACTATCTTGCCAGCAACTTGTACAGTTGCAGTGAGACTTTCCTATTCTCATATACTGCAACTCCCTTGAAATAAAAGCCAACATTCCATTACCCTTCCAGATTACCTGCTGCAACGATGTGCCAGCTAGATCTGTTTTTTTTACACAAGTACATCCAAGTCCCATTGTGTTGATCTTTCTGCAGTTTGTCTTCATTTAATAATAGAGTTCTTTTGTTCTCCTTTCCAAAATGAATAACTTCACAGTTTTCCACATTATACTCCACTTGCCAACTTCTTGTCCAATTACTTAACCTGGGAGAAAGTGAGGACTGAAGATGCTGGAGATCAGAGCTGAAAAATGTGTTGCTGGAAAAGCGCAGCAGGTCAGGCAGCATCCAAGGAGCAGGAGAATCGACGTTTCAGGCATAAGCCCGTCGATTCTCCTGCTCCTTGGATGCTGCCTGACCTGCTGCACTTTTCCAGCAACACATTTTTCAGCCCCAATTACTTAATCTATCAATATCTGTCTGTGAACTGTTTGTATCCCTTTCACAATCTGCCTTTCTGCCTATTTTTGTGTCATCTGAAAATTTGGCTACATTACATTCACTTGATTCCTCCATTAACATATATTGTAAACAGTTGCAGTCCTAGCACTGATCCATGTGCAACCCCCCGGTCATGGGTTACCTACCTGAAAAAGAACACCTTTTTCCCACTCACTGTTTCCTGTCTATAGTCAAATCACTATCCATGCCAATATATCACCTCCAACACGATGGGCTGTTATCTATGACTAACCTTTTGTGAGGTACCTTGTTGAATGCCTTCTGGAAGTCCGAATATAATGCAACCACCGGTTCCCCTCCCCTTCCCCTTTCACATTGGTTAAGACTTCCTTGAAAAACTCTAATAAATTAGCCAGATATGATTTATTTTTCATGAAGCCATGCTGATTCTGATTAGATTATGATTTTTCAAATGTTCTGCTATTACTTCCTTAATGATTGTTTGCAATACTTTACCAACAATAAACATTAGGCTAATCGACCAATAGTTAGACCCTTTTTGAATTGGGGTGTCATATTGACAATTTTCCAGTCCTTAATTTAATTCTAGTAAATCCTACAAATATCGTTACAGTGTCCACCTAGCAAGTCTCCTTAGCATCTTATATATCTCAATAAATTCATTTTCTTCTAAACTCCAATAATTACAGGCTCAACCTGTCCATGTGATCCTATCAATTCAAGTCAATGTTCTTTGTACGACTACCAATGAAATTATCTGTTTTCCTGAATAAAACGACCAAAATTGTACACAGTACTCTAGTTGTGATCTCGCCAATCCTCTGTACAACTGTAGCAAAACTTCTCTACTTTAATATTCCATGCCCCTTACCATAAATGTTAACATTCTATTTGTCAAAGTTTGCTGCAACTCCCTAAAATGTTTATCAAAATTAATATACAAGTTTCTGCCTAGTGAAGGAAGAAAAATCAAGCTATTTTTGACAAGTCTGTTAATTCAGCATAATTAATAAAATCACCACAAAGTGCTTCTATATCAATGCATAAATATAGAGAAAATAGTCTGCATAAATGCTCAATGTTAGTGTAACTTCACTGCATTGATTGTGTATATTAATTTGCTTAAAGAAAAATGATTAGTGTCTCCTTCTCATGTTGGTGTAGATCAAACTACCTTATTTCACCAGCTTACTTAAAGCTGCTATAACCTTTACAGAACAATAAAGCTGCATTTATTTGGTTTTGTTCTACTGTTTTCTGTTCATATTCTGAAGATGCTTATTCCTCTGTGGTACAGTTCTATGACAGCTGTCAGTATCACCAGGTTGCAATGAAAGGTAAGTACCCTGGCTGACTTTTCAGCTTCCTTGCCCAGTGCCATTGAGGACAGCAGTACCTCAACTGCTACCTTGGATGATGCCAGTTTACTCAACACAGATTGAAAGAGGTAATATTCACTGGCCACTGGTGTAGGAATTTGTATATTATTCCATAATCCAAAACGTCTGCTTGATCTTCACTGCTTTGTCACAATAGAAAGGGAAAAAATAAAATGGTGTAAACTCATTTTTGAGAAATTTTAAAAAGGTTCAGTTCTCAAATAGTTAACAGCTCGGGTTATTTACTTTATGTAAAGATTTAGCTCGTCTCTACCGCTAATACTTGGCCTTTGCTGCCTAGATTTCTCGTGTAATCAGCACCATATGTTTGATTCACAAATGATGAGGAAATCCGAGGTCAGGTTAATGGAGACTGGGAGAAGGCACTTGGTTTAAGGGAGTATCAGGCTAAATGATTCAATAGTCAAACTAAACGCTCGTGCGACTCTGTCCCTTAATTCTATTATACACATTAAATTCATTGGGTCTTGAAGCATTAGCCTCTTTTTCTAAACGCTGAAGTTTTTCAGTTAAATAGCATCGTTGATGACAGATTAGAACTCGATAGGGTGTGTGTGTGTGTTTGGAAACAGCTGCAGCCATCAGCTGCCTCTCCCCATTGTGGAGGTCAGAGGTACTCGGTCATCGACAATACCTCTATTATTACCAGTTTAATGAAGCACAGAATGATAGGGTAATCCTGGCCTGTCACAGTTCTCCATTCACTGCACACTCTTGGCGGCCCTGTCCAAGGAACATCCCTCCACCCCCAAACCCCAAATATTTATTTCCAAATCAAAGCCTACAAGAACTCTTGCTTTCACAGAGATTAATTGCCAATAATCTGATGTCATGAAATAAGTGGGGATCTGGGTTCATGAAACACTATGTAGTTCATTTAGTGCAAATAATACTTCAATTGTCCAATAAAACAATATTTGTTGAACAAAATTAAGATTTCATTGTTAAGTTGTGGGAATGTTTGATTACAAGACCTCCAGTTGTGTGATTTTCTTTTATTGTGCTTAACAGCTAATCATTTTATATTTACAGGAAACTTGCTGGAGGGGAAATTGCATGTCAGTCCTGAGAATCATAGATTTTGACAGTTTAGGAAAAGGCCATTTGACCCATTGTGTAAATTCTGACTCTTAACATGATCTTGGTCACAGCCTAATATTTCTAATAGCTTGAATACTTTACAGCACCAAGCACTGACAAATCTGGGCAAGAATAGCCAGGTCACACCATCAGTTGAAAAGATTCACAAACATCATAAATTAATTTTCTAATGTTACCTATTAGGACTTACAACCATTGGAAAATGAAAAGAGTATTAGAAGCAAGCATAGCATTTTGCATTTTGATCCACAAATCTTTATCTATTAGGAGTCCATTGGACAATTGATAATTTCTGTAACATTGACAAATTTCAGACTGTATCCAGCTTATCGGATGGTCCTTGTGATTCCAAGTCTGATTCTCATTCCAACTTTACATTCCAGTCTTAAAAAATACCTTTATACTCACCTCCATTAAGTTATGTGATCCCAGGTAGTATCTGCCTCTGCCACTCTCTTTTTCCTTCCTTCCTCCTAATCAGCCCCAGAGACCAACAACAAAAAGAGAAAGCTCAGCAGGTCTAGCAGCATCTATGGAGAGAAGTAAGAGTTAATGTTTCAGGTTGAGTGATCCTTAAAACTCCAGAGATCAGCAATTCTCTTTGTTATATGCAAAGGAATTCAGCTCTACAGTTTACATATAGCAGCATTCACAAGACATGTGAAAATGTTTGTTTCCGACCACACTGGGTTTGCAACACTTGAACTATTTGTTCCATGCTCCAGAACATCAGCACCCAAATTGAATCTGCAAACTCTGAAAATCACCCTCTTTTTTTACATTGTACTTATGCACTTCAAATCTCAAAGACATGAGCCTCCTAACAGTGATTTTTAGATTCATGAAATCATAGGTCCCAGGGACTATCCAATAATTTGTACTTTTTGTCAACAGCACACTATGAGCATACTTTTTCTTTATACATAGAACCTCATCATTCTACCTAACAGCTTCCTGATCCAAAACACTGAAAAGTCCAAGTATTGAGTTTCTATTGCCTTTTACAGAAAGCCAGTGTTTAGCTTTTAGTGGTTTTCATCTTAATTTGTTACAGTAAGTATGGCCAGAGAACATTGGAGACACCGGCAAAACCAAGACTTAAGATTCCCAAGTCTGCTCAGAGACACCACGAGGATGCAGCCATGCATCTTACCAGTAAACTCTTTGACACTTGTCCAATTAGACCATTTAACTCATTAGAATATTGCTGTACATGATTGTTTGGAGCTGTTGTGAAGAAAGCTGGACCATCTCACTAGTCCCATTGATGAGTTGATTGGTTGGGTTTATCATTGTAGTACTGAAGACATGCTTTGGTCAAGTGAAGGATTGCTGAGTCTGCTTCAAAGTAGGGACTCTGTTCTGAACTCACGACTCCAAGCGTATCATAACATTGAAGGACCTTTTGAAAGAAAAGGTACAGTTACTGTACATTCAGTAAATTGAGTGATTTAGACCACAAATGTGTGTTAGGTGTGTATCTCGAGTAAAACCAAACAATAGCATTATTTATCAAGCAAGACACGAAACTGGAACTTGATAATAATCTGCACCTCAGGATATAGGCATGAAGTGGTTTATGGGAGAATTGCAGGATCTGGCTATGATTGCATGCTTATTAAATGTAAACTTACCCTACCCTCTGCCCCCCACCCCCAATTTGTTTCTCTGAAAGCTTGAACTATTCCTAGTGTAATAAAAATGTCAATTTCATTTAAGTATGCAAGTTTTTATTCACAAAGTGTGAATTTCCATCTGACACAAATGTATAGCAGGTCAGTTCCGCACAGGTTCAGTGTTTTCTAACTTAAGAATTGATCTTAAGAAGAACTTAATCTCTCACTAGTAAAATTGATCCAATTATCCAACTTTTCAATTGGTTGCAAAATATCATCAGAAAGATGCTGCAGATTGAACTGGAATTATTGATAATAGATTCACTGTCTTTGTAATTCTGCTGCCAATAGTTTGGGAATAAATCTGTTAAAATAGATAGTTATTATAAAATATGCAATCAGAATAATAGTTCTTCCCATTTACTAAAAAGTTTCAATCCGGGTGGACTGTGTAGAATAACACTGAGTTTCACTCAGTTACAGTGTGTCCATTTCAGAGTGTTCAAGATTGCTAGCAAGTCCTTCAAATTCCCAATGTAGAAGGAAAGGAATCACTTAATTTAAAGAGCTTTTTAAAGTTTACAACTATCATTGCATCTCTTGCCTTCACTATCTCTGAATTGACATGCTACTTGACAGACATCCGTACTGGATGAGTGGAAATTTTCTCTGACCTGATAGACCTGATACTGGGAAGGTCAAAGTTAACATGCAACATCTAGTGCAACATCTACACTGGCCAAGGTTTCATCAAAATTTCAACTATCAAGATTTACTATTTCATTCCAAGGTGATGTTCCCTACTAAAACTCTGTTCCTTTGGCACTGACACCATCCCTCTCCCTGACAACTGTCTGAAGCAGAACAAGACAGTTCATGATCTGAATGAGCTTCAGACCATGTCTCCAACTCATTGACACTTTCCCACCTCTGTAATGTCACTTGGTTCTACATTTGCCTCAGCTCATTTACTTCTGAAAGCCTCATTCATGCCTTTGTTACCTGTAGATTTCATTGTTTCAATCTAGTCCTGGCTGATCTACCACATTTTACTGTCCATAAAGACAATGGCATCCAAACTGCCACCATCATGCATCAAGTCCTGGTCACCCATCTCTCCTGTGCTCCTAATTGGCTCCCAGTTAAGTAACCCTTCGATTTGAAAATTCTCATCCTGCTTTCAAATCAGTCCATTTCTTCAACCTTCCTTAACTCTGTAATCTCTTAAAACCATCAAATATACTCATGCTCCTCAAATTCTTGCCTCTTGAGCACTCCTAGTTTTATAATTTCCACCACAAGTCACTTATGCCTTCATTTGCCAAAGATCCCTGTTGCAAATGAGTCCAAATGGTTTTGGAAGGATTAATACTGATAATTGCCATAAGCACCATTCATTTTGATGATGTCATATAGACTTGTGGGCAGACAAATTAGGATCTCAAACCAGTGAGGCCTAACATCTGGTCCCCCTCAAAGACTCTGAAACAATGTCTATTTTATTAATATAACTTGTAACTAGTTGTTAACATGCAATAGACTATATCTTGTTAACTATAAGGAATTCTATTGAATAGACCAGGAAGTAGTTGTCCTCTACCACCCCAGACCAAGCAGGCCCGTAGCTCCCTGCATTGTAGTGGATGGAAGCTATAATCTTCATCATGTGCTAGCATGGCCATACAGTAGTCCAAAACTCTTAAATCTCCTCCCTGTACCTCTCAGTCTCCCTTCTCCCTTTCCCCAACGTAATAATCCCTTCAATCTGTCTGTTTGACCAAACTTGTCCTTAATTGCTCTATATATGGCTCAGGTCAACATTTATTTAATAATCATAGAATCCCTATAGTGTGGAAATAGGCCCTTTGGCCCAACAAGTCCACACTAACCCTTCGAAGGGCATTCCACCCAGACCCATTCCCCTATATTTATCCCTGGCTAATGCACCTAGCCTACATGTCCCTGAACACTATGGGCAATTTAGCATAGCCAATTCACGTAAACTGCACATCTTTGGATTGTAGGAGGAAACTGGAGAAAACTCACACAGTCACAGGTGGAGTGTGCAAACTCCACACAGACAGTGGAATCAAACCTAGGTCCCCGGCACAGTGAGGCAGCAGTGCTAATCAGTGAGCCACCGCGATGATGTTCCTGTGAAGTGCTTTGGGCTATTTTAATATGTTAAAGAAGCTACCTAAAACAAATGATTCAGCCAATAGTACCTTAAAAAGGTTGATGCTACTATGTAATAGGCTCTAATTTCAAATGAAATGTTTCACACTGGTTTTAGGCAGTTTGGTATATGGTTTCCACCTAGGAAAATAAACGGTAGACATTGAAATAAAGTTCAATAGACAATACCACATGGGACTGAGGGTTGAAGTCTCTGTTCAGGACTGTATTAAGATTTTTTTGGCGGTTGTGGATACAAAATATTTGGAGTAATTCCACACATCCTGGACCTCAACTTCACACCTTCCTCTGTGTAAACTATCCCTCAAATTTCTTTCAACCATCCTGCCTGCACAATCACTCCTTTTGCACAGTGCTTCCTTGCAATGCTCTTGTGTACAATCCCCTTTCTTTTCCCAACAGCCCTCCTCATATAATTCTCATCACACATATTCCCATCCCCACAGAATAACCAGTCCCCCTCCACTTAAAAGCAAAGTTAATTCTGTTTCTCTCTTTCTCAGTTGCTGCCAGACCTGAAGAGTTTCTCCAGCACTTTCTGTTCTTATTTCACACCCCACCTCCAACCACGATGACCCATTAAGTACAGAGAACGTATGAACAGATATATTTTTAATATTGAAGCTAAGTGAACCATTACATATTATATAAATGGATCCATTGCTCATATACAATTTTGTTTGCAGCATGGGAATGTTTTCACGGGTTGCATATTTCTCTGGGGCCTCTTGCATAGGCCAGGTAGACCCAAGCATTCACCTATCCCTAATCTAATCTCTATTTAAGGAAAGAACCAGCATCAAACAGGAGCTACTTAAACTTGCCAGGAAACCTGATGTTATTGCATCAATAATAATAGGTAAGCCACATGTAACAACCCTTGGAGTTTTCAGAAAAAGTTTAATACAAAACTTGGGCATAGCCACTGTTGGAAAAGCCAAAAATGACTTACCCTATAGAAAGGGCATTGAAGCTGCCTTACCAGGCACAGAGGTGATTCTTCTCTGGAAAATGTCATGGGATGAATTTCATTTGTGTTTCTATCCTTGAACAAGGTTTCTCTTTTAACTACAGAAATGAATGATAAAATTGTGCCATCCTTAGTTTCCCAATTGCCTGTCTCTTTTGACACCTGTTAAATGGTCTGCACTGTCGAAACATAAAGAAGGAATTAAAACACAAGGCTTCCTTTTACACAATTCCCAAAGATGCCAACTCTAACTGCACAAAGAATTAATATGTTTAGAGTTAGTTTTCCTTCCTCCAGAGTCACTGAAAGGTCTTCATAACTGGAAGCATTACACATTTTTCTGTTATCCCTTTGTCACATACTTTAATCATTGTACATAACATCAAGTTCAGAGTAGGTTACTGGGGCACACATAAGGAAAGCAGGTCATTGCCCCTCCAGGACTGTTAGGAAATGATTGACAGCTGTGTGCTAAGTTGATTTCTTATAATGAATGTATCTTTCTGGCATTATAATGATGAATTAAAATTTATCAGCTCAATATGTGGACTAGCTATGTCTTTGGATCCATCTGGGTCCTAGTGCCCAACTGTGGTTACAATAGCAAATCTGGCAGCAAGATTATTGTAGAAGTGCAGATAACAGCCACAATTAAATAATTCTTAAAGAGTCAGTTTAGGAGCTAATTTCTAATATGTCTAGTTGCTTTCCTGAAACTTTTCAGTTTATCCTTAATTGTCAGGTAATGGCCATCTCAAATGAAATAAAATCCAAACATCTTTACTGGATCAATAATTTCTGAGTCTCCATCATAAATATTTTAATTGTGATTCCTGACCAAAACATTTCATGAAGAATCTATGAAAAGTGTGGTTACCATAACAGAGCAAAGACAGTGTAATCTATGCATTTCCTCACTCCTTAGACCTACTCCCACATTTACAGGTACAAGAGAGGGCATTCTCTCCATTGAGTTAAAAGGATGTAACTACAACAACATACAAGAAACACTACAGCATGCACAATAGAACAATTCACTGAACAGGGACTTCTGGCATGGTAAACAACATCCATCTCTAACGCCTTCTGCTCGTGGTATTTACAATCTGGAGAAAGTACTACAGCAACTCGTTAAGGTCTCTTTTACATAACTACTTCCCTGAGAACCCCCACAACCAGAAGGACAAAAGCAAACAAATTACACATCTTCTTGAATTAACCTTATATCATTGTTCTAACAACATTTCTTGGTTAATGCCCAAAATATTTTTATCTAACAACATCTGGGCAATACATTCTCCGTAAAGATGTTACTAACATTATCCATATACAGGGAATTGATGAAAGGTGCCTTATCTCTTGCAGCAAATTCCTCCACCATTTTTCCCATGAAATGTAGCCAATTTCATCAGAACAGAAGATTTTGTGAAATGTAAACCAGGTTGCCAATTTTCTATTGACTGGTACCCACTTCAATCAAAATTGAATTTCACACCTGAATGGCCTTAAAATCAGGCCTGAGCAACTAAAGTGCCTATAGTGCACAAACAAAATGGCTCAATAAAACAGACCAACACATATTCACATTACCGCCCTCTGACCTACCACAGATATCCCAACTGAATGTTTAAGTGGAGATTTGGATAGGGCAAACAGGCAAAGTCTTTTCCCTGGGGTCAGGGAGTCCAGAACTAGAGGGCATAGGTTTAGGGTGAGAGGGGAAAGATATAAAAGAGACCTAAGGGGCAACTTTTTTACACAGAGGGTGGTACGCGTATGGAATGAGCTGCCAGAGGAAATGGTGGAGGTTGGTACTATTTCAACATTTAATAGGCCTTTTGATTGATATATAAATAGGAAGGGTTTGGAGGGTATAGAGCCAGGTGCTGGCAGGTGGGACTAGATTGGGTTGGGATTTCTGGTTGGCATGGATGGGTTGGACTGAAGGGTCTGTTTCCATGCTGTACATCGCTATGACTATGACTCTATGGCATGATGGTGACATCACTGAACCATTTCCCTCTGACTACCTAGCACTATGGGCAATTTAGCATGGCTGATTCACCTGACCTGCACATCTTTGGACTGTGGGAGGAAACCAGAGCACCCAGAGACAGGGAGAAGGTGCAAACTCCATACAGACAGTCGCCTGAGGCTGGAATCGAACCTGGAACCCTGGTGCTGTGAGGCAGCAGTGCTAACCACTGAGCCTCCGTGCCACCCCACTGAGCTACATGAGAAGATATTAAGTTCAGATGATCAAAATGTTTGTCAAATTGAAGGTTTTAAAAAGTGTCATAAAAGAGAAAAATGAGGTAGAGAGAAGAGAAATGTATAGATGGAATTTCAGCACTTGGACCTAAGCATGTCTGCTGTGGTGACTGAAAGCATGGACACAAATAATGCCAGCATACAAGAAGCCTAAATAAGAGGAGTCAGATATCTTGGATTGTTGTAGGATTGAATAAGGATGCAGAGATAAATTAGATTACTTACAGGGTGGAAACAGGCCCTTCGGCCCAACAAGTCCACACCAACGCACAACCCACCCAGACCCATTCCCCTACACCTAACACTACGGGCAATTTAGCCTTGCCAATTTACCTAAACTGCACATTTTTGGACTGTGGGAGGAAACCGGAGCAAACCCACGCAGACACGGGGAGAATGTGCAAAACTCCACACAGAGAGTCGCCTGAGGTGGGAATTGAACCCAGGTCTCTGGCGCTATGAGGCAGCAGTGCTAACTATTGTGCCACCATGCTGCCCACTAGGGAGAGATGGGGAGGGATAAGATCAGGGATTTGAAAACCAGGATGAGAATTTAAAACTAAGCTGTTGTTTGACAGGGAGCCAATGCAGGTCTGCAGATGTAGGGGATGATATGGGCAACAGAATTTTGGATAACTTCAAGTTTATAATGTGGGGGACCAATAAGGTGTGTATTGGAATAGTCAAGTCTAGAAACAACAAAAGCATAGATCTGGGTTTTAGGAGTGGATGAGTTGAGACAAGGGTGAAGATGATTTGTGGTAATCTTAGAAATTAGTGTGAATATAATGTTAGAAGCTTATCTTAGGATTAAATGTCAAATTTAATGGTCAAGTTAATCTGGAGGTGTTGAATAGAATGGTTCTGCTACTGTCTAATAATCCAGAAACATGTGATCAAATCACACCATTTCAGTTGTGAAATTTAAATTCAAATAATTAAATAAAATCTGAAATAAACTGGCATCAGTTATGGTGCATATGAAACTATCCAATTGTAAGTACCATTGACTTCCCCTGATATCTGCCATTTGTATTTTGATCTATGTACAACTCCAAACCCATGGATCTCTTAGCTGCTCTTAGAAATAGTTAGAAAGCCTTATAGTTGTATTTAAGAAGGTGGTTCACCTTTGGCTTGTGAAAGACAATTGAGAATGAGTAATAAATTCTCTATATTGGCAACACACTGAATGAATGAACAAACTGCAATAACTGAGTCATTTCTGAAGTCTTATTCTGGGACCATGTTAACAATCTCTTGCTCCATTTTTCATATAAATGTTACTAGTTTGTTGCTCTTTTTATGTGCTCCCTTCTTCCCTCCCAAAGTTCAACATGTACCAGAGACTAGGTTTGATGTATGAGCTCAGACGTGGGTTGTTCAACAATGGAAGTACCATACTAAGCCAATTCCCTTCTCAAAAAATGCTCACTTATTTTAATCACACAATGCTAAGTTGCAACTAGGTGAAAAGGATTCCTCAGCCCATTTTGTACAACAAAATTGTGAATGCATTGAATTGAACAATTTTCCTGCATAATGTGCTCGGGGAAACATTCCTTCACAGGGTGGGAAGTAGAAACTCTGGCTGACTCTCCTCTCGCTGAGTCAGGGAGGTGAATTGTTATATCCTTATTATAATCCCAATATTATATTGTCACTGACCTGAAAGTGAACCTGAGACTTTTTAGTCTGTATGTCTCCATTACATACCAGTTTTACCAATTCAGCCATTAGTCGATCTCACTGTTTGCATTTGTAGTTGTCATGTAAAGTAAGGGTGTGCCTAGTCAAATTAAGCTAGTGGAAAATATTTTAACAAATAGAAGCATATGAGAGATCCAATGTAAATTCTGACGCTGTCTCCTGCAAACTGCTTTACAAGAGGCAGATAAACAATGAACAAAAAAAAGTACAATTTTGAAAATGTAAGGAAAAGCTATCTGTAAAACTGCAGTGAGGATTATAGTATAGCTAAAGGACCACTCATCAGTTGATATACCTATGTTGCTCACATTATATTAAAAATGACAAAAATTAGATGATATATAATGTGGGTTTTATTGTACCTTCTGGGAGAGCTCTCAGTTCCAGCCAGTTTCCTTCCCATTCTATTTCTGTTTCTGTAAGTCTTTCTCTCATCACTTACACCTTTGAATATTCTGTCCTTACTTTTCCTCATTTCTTTTTTTCTGTAGGTCTATTAGCATTTTCCATTGTGGTTGTTGGTCTGAATTTCATTCTCAACATTTCTATAGCAGAGGAAAGTTGTTTTCATCCAGAGGATAGTAGGAGTCGTGAATGCATTGCCTGGGAAGGTAGTAGAGTTGGGAAACCTTACAACCTTCAAAAGTACGTGCACTCAAAATGTGATTACATTCAAGGTTATGGACCACGTGCTGAAAAGTTGGGTTAGTGTAGAAAGGACAGTTCAGACTCAAAGAAGCTATTCTGTGCTATATGACTCCATGGTTCTCTATGTTCTATCTGAGTGACATTCTCTGGATCTCTGTGTCTCTTCCTTATGCCATTTTCCTTTGCTGTATAAATAATAGCTAAATGTTTTCTTTAATATATCATTTTTTTCTTCCGTTAATTTTCTCATTATGTCTGCCTGCCTACTCGCTCACCCACACACATTTGGGTATAATTATCACTTTTCTGGCATCATAACAACAGGTGCTTTACTCCTGCATGTTATGAATATTCTATTTTACACACCATTGAACTATATTAGAAATAAGTGAATGCCAAAACAAATGTTTTATTTCTGTTGACTAGAGATAGTGTCAAACCAATTCTTTACTTAGTAAGCATTTCATATGAGTTCAGTAGTACACAAACAGCAAGGTAGGCAGACACTTTGATAAATAGGTACATGTTGGTCCTGGAACGGATAAGTGGGAAGGAAGATTGGGAGGTAGGACAGGTTATGAGGATGGTGCTGAGCTGGCAGGTTGAAACTGGGGGAAGGTGGGGGAGGGGAAATGAGGAAACTGTTGAAGGCCATGCCATCCTCATGACCTGTCCTACCTGCCAATCTTCCCTCCCACCTATCCACTCCACCCTCCTCTCCGACCTATCACCTTCATCCCCACCTCCATCCACCTATTGTACTCTTAGCTACTTTCTTCCCAGCCCCACCCACCTCCCATTTTTCTGTCAACCCCAGAGGCTCCCTGCCTCATTCCTGATGAAGCGCTTTTGCTCCGAAACATCAATTTTCCTGCTCCTTGGATGCTGCCTGACTTACAGTCATGGAGTCATAGAGATGTACAGCATGGAAACCGACCCTTCGGTCCAACCCATTCATGCCGACCAGATATTCCAACCCAATCTAGTCCCACCTGCCTGCACCCGGCCCATATCCCTCCAAACCCTTCCTATTCATACACCCATCCAAATGCCTCTTAAATGTTGCAATTGTATCAGCCTCCACCACATCCTCTGGCAGCTCATTCCATACACGTACCACCCTCTGCATGAAAATGTTGCCCCGTAGGTCTCTTTTATATATTTCCCCTCTCACCCTAAACCTATGCCCTCTAGTACTGGACTCCCTGACCCCAGGGAAAAAACATTGTCTATTTATCCTAGCCATGCCCCTCATAATTTTATAAACCTTTATAAGGTCAGCCCTCAGCCTCCAACGCTCCAGGGAAAACAGCCCCAGCCTGTTCAGCCGCTCCCTGTAGCTCAAATCCTCTAACCCTGGCAACATCCTTGTAAATCTTTTCTGAACCCTTTCAAGTTTCACAACATCTTTCCGATAGGAAGGAGACCAGAATTACACGCAATATTCCAACAGTGGCCTAACCAATGTCCTGTACAGCCGCAACATGACTTCCCAACTCCTGTACTCAATACTCTGACCAATAAAGGAAAACATATCAAACGCCTTCTTCACTAGCCTATCTACCTGTGACTCCACTTTCAAGGAGCTATGAACCTGCACTCCAAGGTCTCTTTCAGCAACACTCCCTAGGACCTTACCATTAAGTGTATAAGTCCTGCTAAGATTTGCTTTCCCAAAATGCAGCACCTCACATTTATCTAAATTAAACTCCATCTGCCACTTCTCAGCCCATTGGCCCATCTGGTCCAGGTAGTACTTTTCCAGCACCACTCTAATCTTGACTCTGATCTCCAGCATCTGCAGTTCTCACTTTCACTTACATGTTGGTCCTGTCAACCTTCACTGTTGTAAATCCATCTGAAAGAGTCTGAAAGGATTAATACTGATGAAAGCCATAAGTACCACCCACAATTATACTGTCACATATACTTGTGGGCAGAACAGGTTGGGGTCTCAAAAGAGTTAGGCTTAATGTCCTCCTCAAAGTCTTCTATAACAATATCTATCAATTTAACTTAAAACTACTGAATAACATACAATATTTTTATTTCAATGAAGAAGTAGTTTTCCTCTATCAGACCAGACCAATCAGGCCTGCAGTTTCCTACACTGTAAGAGAATATTGGCTGCAACTTTCATCATGAGCATTCTCATTAAGCATAGTGATCTAGCATACCCATACAAGATTCATTAATAGAGAAAAGTAAGGAGGGAAGGTTAAATACATTAACATTGAGCAAGTTGCAGTCTGGGCAGCAGTGATTTGTTTAATTTAATAGATTTCAGCATTGACATTGACATCCCAGTTTGGAATGGTTGCTATACCTACTACACCTAAAGAGATTAAAGGCAGTGACAGTACACTAGACTTTCACATCAACCAAAGAGTGTTCAACTCTTGCTTTTCACATTTTATGCATATAAATCACTTAACTGAGTCATTGTATCACAACATCTTGAATGTTTCACTCAATATTTCCTCAGATTGATGCACCAACAAAATCCAAAACTGATTCTTAATTTTTGTCAGTTCATTATCTGAAATAACCTGAGATAGCCACAGGGCAGAGACAGATGGATAAACAGAAACAAGTTAGTCCCATCAATCTTTTTTGTAACTTAAATCCTGTGATACCACACACCAATCTAGCTGACCTTTCAATGAGTGGGCACAAAGGAAAGTGAATAGTTTTGAATGTTATAGAGCTTAATAACAGAATGTGTGATGCATCATAGCTGTGTGGATTCTAGGCAATGATTATCCAGTATAATGTGATTCTGTCTGATATCTTTAGTTTCATTTTACAAATAAAGTCAATGTATTTTCATAAAGTAACCTGCAGTATAATCAGTCTGATTTTATTTGTTTCAAAAGGTAAGAATGAGCCTCCTCTATCAAATTAACAGTGAGAGGAGAATCAAGGTAATATGGATCACTAGGAAATTGAGGAAACAGCTTTTCATAAAAAAGGCAACAGAAATTAGAATCAAAGAATTGTTACAGTGCAAAAAGAATAAATAAGTAATTTGTCTCAATCTTCAGAGCAGAGGAGGATTTTGAAACCAGAACTTTGAGAGGTTTGTACCTAAGTAATTATTAGAATTTAATGTTCAGGGAGAATTGAACGATAAAGATTAATCATAAGTCACTCAGGAGCAAATAGTCAGTGTCAAATTATCCTGTGGGAATAAGAGATGAAAGAGCCTAGGTTTCAAATATAATTTTCCAACAGTCTGTGGAAGTGACAGCTGTGTGAAAAGATGTAAGGGTAGAAAATGCATTACTCTGCAAAACAGACAGGGATAAACCCAGAAGTTCTATGGAGTTTTTGAGAAGATTTGTAGCTCAGGTTAAGGTTCTGGATGTAAGTTTGCTCGCTGAGCTGGAGGGTTCGTTTTTCAGATGTTTCGTCACCATACTAAGTAACATCTGGTGGTATGGCCTGCATTTAGTTATGTGTTTAGGTTTCCTTGAGTTGGTGATGTTAGTTCCTGTGGCAATGTCATTTCCTGTGGTGATGTCATTTTGTGTTCTTTTTCTCAGGGAATAGTAAAGGAATCCAAGTTAATGTGTTTGTTGATAGAGTTCTAGTTGGAATGCCAGGCTTCTGGGAATTCTGGCAAGTGTCTCTGTTTGGCTTATTTTAGCCAATTTTAGCCAAGAAGTCCTATCTCAGTTATTGGTAAACTTGTTGTTTGTTCATTAATTCCATTAAATTTCCACTGTCACTGAATCAGGATCCTGGAATTCCCTTCCTAAGGGCATTGTGCGTCAACCTACATCATGTGGACTGTAGTGGTCCAAGAAGGTAGCTCCCCACCACCTTCTCAAGAGCAACTGGGGACAGGCAATAAATGCTGGTCAGCCATGAATAAACAAAAACACCAATGGTCCCTGTGATCAGCTTTTCTTTCTCCCTGATGTCCCTGATGTATCCATCCCTTTGTCTGCCTAACTGCTGCTCTTTCTCTCTCTCTCTGGAGTCCATCTCCACCTATCACAACTGCCTCACATTTAGCATAACCTTGGAGAAGTGATCACAACTGCCTCACATTTACCACAGCCTTGGAGAGTGAAAGGAGCAGTTACCGAGGAAAGATATTTAATTGGGGAAAAGGAAATTATGACGCTATCTGACAGGAGTCGGGAAGTACAGACTGGGAGCAATTGTTCCACAGAAAGGGCACAGCAGACATGTGGAGACTATTTAAGGAGCATTTGTTGCAAGCGATGCACAAATTTGTTCCGCTGAGACAGGTAAGAAGGGGTAAGATGAAGGAACCTTGGATGACGAGAACAGAGAAACTTCTTGTCAAAAGGAAGAAGGCAGCTTATGTAAGATGGAGGAAGCACAGATCTAGCACAGCTTTAGAGAATTACAGGCTTGCTAGAAAGGAGCTCAGAATTGGACTGAGGAGAGCCAGGAGGGGGCATGAAAAAAGCTTGGCAAGAAGGCTTAGGGAGAACCCAAAGGCATTTTACTCATACATGAGGAATAAGAGAATGATCAGGGAGAACGTAACGCCAATCAGGGATAGCGAAGGGAACTTGTGCGTGAAGTCTGAGCAGATAGGGGAAGCCCTAAATTATTTTTTTGCTTAGGTTTTCACCAAGGAAAGGGAACTTGGTGTAAATGAAAACTTAGAGGAGCTGGGATACAGTCTTGACCAGATCAAGATTGATTGAAGTTGATGTGCTGGAAATTTTGGAAGCATTAACATTGATAAGTCTCCAGGGCCAGACTAGATTTATCCTAGACTGCTCCGGGAAGCGAGAAAGGAGGTTGCTAAGCCGCTGGCGAGGATATTTGGCTCTTCACTCTCCACAGGAGTCGTACTGGAGGAATGGAAGGAGGCAAATGTTGTTTCTCTTTTCATGAAGGGTGATAGGGAAATCCCTGGTAATTACAGACCAGTCAGTCTTATGTCTGTGGTCAGCAACGTTTTGGAAAGAATTCTGAGGGATAGGATTTATGACTATTTGGCAAAGCATAGTGTGATTAAAGGCAGTCAGCATGGCTTTGTGAGGGGCAGGTCATACCTCACAAATCTTATTGAGTTCTTTGAGGAGGTGTCAAGACAGGTCGACGACGGTCGATCAGTAGATGTGATGTATATGGACTTCAGCAAGGCATTTGATAGGGTTCGCCATGATAGGCTCTTTCAGAAAGTCAGGAAGTATGGGATACAGGGAGATTTAGTTATCTGGATTAAAAATTGACTGGCTAACAAAAGGCAGAGAGTGGTTGTAGATGGAAAGTAATCTGCCTGGAGGTCAGTGTTGAGTGGGGTCCCGCAGGGCTCTGTTCTTGGGCCTCTGCTCTTTGTAGTTTTTATAAATGACTTGGATGAGGAGGTTGAGGGGTGGGTTAGTAAATTTACAGATGACACAAAGGTTGGAGGTGTCGTCAATAGTACAGAGGGCAATGGCAGGCTGCAGCACGACATAGACAGGATGCAGAGCTGGGCTGAGAAATGGCAGATGGAGGTCAACCTAAATAAATGCGAAGTGATGCATTTTGGAAGGTCGAACTCGAATGCTGGACATAGGATTAAAGACAGGATTCTTGGCAGTGTGGAGGCACAGAGGGATCTGGGTGTGCAAGTACATAGATCCCTTAAAGTTGCCACCCAAGAGGATAGCGTTGTTCAGAAAGCATATGGTGTTTTGGCTTTCATTAAAGGGGGATTGACTTTAAGAGCCGCGAGGTTTTGCTGCAGCTCTACAAGTCCCTGGTGAGACCACACTTGGAATATTGTGTCCAGTTCTGGTCCGCCCTACTATAGGAAAGATACAGAGGCTTTGGAGAGGGTGCAAAGAAGGTTTACCAGGATGCTGCCTGGACTGGAGGGCTTGCCTTATGAAGAAAGGTTGAATAAGCTTTCTCTCTGTAGCTAAGGAGGAAGAAAGGAGACCTGATTGAGGTGTACAAAATAATGAGAGGAATAGATAGAGTCAATAGCCAGCGACTTTTCCCCAGGGCAGGATTGACTGATACGAGAAGTCATAGTTTGAAGATATCAGGAGGAAGGTATAAAGGAGATGTCAGAGGTATGTTCTTTACACAAAGAGTTGTGAAGGCATGGAATGCATTGCCAGCTGTGGTGGTGTAAACAGACTCATTGGGGACATTTAAACGACTGCTGGACTTGCGCATGGATAGCAGTGAGTTGAGCGGTGCGTAGGTTAAGTTACTATATTTTACATTTGGATTAAATCTCGGAACAACATCGTGGGCCAAAGGGCCTGTTCTGTGCTGTACTTTTCCATGTTCTATGTTCCTCCCCACATACCCCCTCATCTCCTCCACCTCCACTCCCCATCTCCTCCTAAAAACACCTGTCTTCTGCATACATATCATGTTTCCTTAGCTCCTATCCGTTAAGCAATTTCTGTTTTTGTGTCATTAATCCCTGCATGCTCTTTGCTCATTGTCCAATCTAAATCTGTAGAAAAAGACACTGAAACCTCAGCAGACAGGAGAGCTCATTTTGAGTCTAACATAGGACAGAAAATATGAAGTACTTGGAATCAATCAGCACAGATTGTTAAAAGGCAGGTCATGCTTGATCGATCTTTGAAAAATAGAAATGATGATACATAAAAGAAATGCAGTAGATGGACATCATATGGATTGTATGCAATGTGAAGGTTTCGACTTTTCAAAATTCTATAGGAAGGAAAACTATGCAAAAGATTGAGGGTAGCAAATGTCTCCTCCTCAACAAAAAGAGATGGTGACAGGTGAGTTATTCCAAAATCTTTGCTTTGGTAACTCAACATCATTAGTTTAAGATTGTTGACAAAACTGGGTTTGATTTGGCTACGGAGATGACTAGGGCAGAAAACAAAAGTAAAAGCTAATCATTCAGACTTTGTGGCATTCTAGTGTTCCACAGGGGCCTGGGTTTGGATCACTCTTATTTACTTTATCTGTTAGTGATTGAGACTTCAACGTTTAGAGAACAATATTAAAATTTCCTAATTCCAGCAAATGTTCTGACATATGGAAATCGTGAATGAAATGATAAATGAAGCATAAACAGGCAGGGTGATGGTCAAGTTCAAAGATGAAGACCACACATTGATGAATTTTTGAAGTAAGAATAGGAAGTGAAAATATATTTTAAATAGTAAGATTTTAAAAGGACGGGAAGGGAGAACGGTAAATATACTTGGCTTAACATACTACATTTACTACTTCAGAGGATACAATAACGTAACTTGCTTCCAATGTGCAATATTAATATCATATGTAAACCTAAAGTCATAATTCATGCCTTTGCATTGCCAGGCCTTGCCAAGAATCATAGCAACAGTTTCCATTTTCTGAGCCACAATGAGTGAGATCTGATAGTTCTCAAATTACTGCTTGTTGGTGGCACCCAACCAAGAGAGATAGCTGTAATTAAAGATCTAATTAAAGGGCTTTGAAGTGTAAATGAAATTGGCAATGCATGATAACTCTACCTCTTCGTATGTGACACAGAGATAGAAAAGCATAAACTCCCAGTTGATTCAAATCCAACATCCAGACATTTAGTGACATGCAGTGACTCAAGTAAGATTGATAATGCCATTATGATTCTTTGACTCTTTAGGGGATGTCTATTGTTTGTTCCACTCTCACTTCAGAATATGACGGGCCTTTAAAATCTGAGAGTGTGCAGATGACTGCAGTTGCTTATAATGATGAAAAGATAGGTAACATCTCAGGGTGGCACAGTGGCTAACACTGCTCCCTCACAGAACCAGGGACCCAGGTTTGATTCCACCCTTGGGCAACTGTCTGTATGGGGTTTACAATTCTCCCAGTGTCTGCATGGGTTTCTTCCCACAGGCCAAAGACATGCAGGTTAGATAGACTAGCCATGCTAAATTGCCCAAAGTGTGCAGCCTAGCTATGGAAAAAACAGGGTTATAGGGTGAGGTGGGATGCTTTTTGGAGGATTGGTATGGGCCGAATGGCCTGCTTCTGCACTGTAGGGTTTCTATGATTCTATCTCAATCAAACAGGCATTCACTCTTCAGCCTGGCTGCAAATTAATAGCTTTAAACTTTCAGAGATGTCAAAAACATCTAGGCTGATGTTAAAAATTCAGTTATCTTTTGCAATGTACTGTATGCATTTAAGTAAGTCTTAACATCTGATTGAATATGTCACACTCCGTCTCTGATGCTGATTACATGTTGTGCATTTTTGGTTTCATTTCAAACCTTCAGGTTGCTTTTCTTCAGTTGTACCATCTTACAGATCGATTTTGTTTCTTCATGAGAATTATGTCAAGTTCTAAATTATTTTTGTAGTTTATTAAGCCTTTAATTTGATGAGCAATTGTATATTTATTTATGCAATCCCATATGTGTTTTATGAAAGTATTGAACATCCTGACTTCCTAGTGCCTGTTAGAGGGTTACATGGATACACACAAAGATCATGGCACAGGTGGTGCTTATATAGGGAGCAAAATTGATCTGAACTGACACAGCCCATTTAGCCTTGGCTTCTGGGAATGTCAGGGGCAGGACTGTGTTCTGATGGTCATGTTGTTTTAGATATGTATAAAAGTATATATATGTCTAAATTTCATGGGGTGATTTGATTTAACTCAATTAACCACCCTGACATAAATGATTTCCACTGCTCAAATTATTTCCTCATGAATGATCACTGATTTATAACATGCAATTTTCCAAATCTCCATAGCAAATGAGTGTTATAATTTCCCTTCTAACTATAGTGATCTCCACCTTAAACATCATTGTAATTTACAAAGAATTGGAACAAATCTTTCCTTATACACATGATGTTGTCAAGAATATAAATCTACTTAACATTTAGGCCATCATGTAGAGAATGCCTTGAAGAAGAAATCTGATAGGTTAGAAAATGACATCGTACTGCAGGATCCTATTCCTGGATATATTGTCAGAGGAAGGTTCGTCTGTAAAGAGGGTATGCAATACTCTCCCATAAAAAAGAGAAATAAAGTTAGTATTTGCAAGGCTGTTTCTGTATATCTCCTAGGGAGAGAAAGTGAAAACTGAAAGTTGACTGTCCATTCATTAGTTGGAGAATGACAAGCCCAATATGGAGACATATAAAGACACTGAAGAAAACCTGTGCATAGCATAATCAAGTGTCAACATCCCCTAGCCTGAAGTAGTCATGGCTGCAATTCCCACCCAAAGAATAATTAGTCTTAAGCACATCACAATAGCAGAGACAGACTTTTCTCTCAGAGAGAGGAGGCAAGTATTAAAGGATAGCTCACAAAGCATGATTCCCAAAGACCAATTAAAAAGCAGGCAGCATGGTGGCTCAATGATTAGCATTGCTGCCTCACAGCACCAGGGACCTGGGTTTGATTCACCATCGGGTGACTGTGTGGAGTCTGCATGTTGTCCCTGCATCTGTATTGATTTTCTCTTGGTGTTCCAGTTTCCTCCTACATTCCAAAGGCATGCAGTTTAGGTGGATTGGCCATGCTAAATTGCCCATAAAATTCAGGGAGTGCAGGTTAGATGGATTAGCTATGGGAAGTGCAGGGTTACAAGGATAAGGTAGGATAGTGTGTCTAGTTGAGATGCTCTTCAGAGGACCGATGTTGACTTGATGGCTGAAAAGGGACTCAATGACAAAGCAGCACTGAAGGAGCACCAGCCTAGAAGTAAGGTGACCATTCATCCATCTTTTGTCTTGGTTGTGGTAGGTTTATGGAAAAAGAAAGAGATAAAACTATTTTAATCTGAACATGTGCATTGTATCCATGTATGATAATGTTTTTCATATGGTTCCCTGGACCTGCAAGATTCCTTTTGCTAGTACTGCCTCTGCTATCAACAAGGATACACTTGTCTGCATGAAATTTCCTTCATTGGACAATGTGTAACTGTGTCGTCAGATTGAAATACATGCTATGTTTCATAAATCTTTTCTTTTTGGAAGTCATACAATTCTGGAGATTATTCCCACATTCTTCAAATCTCACGAATGAGAAATTTGTCTTGAGCAACAGCACGAAATGGACAGCATTTCATAGACTGTTTGTTATTTATGTCATTCTTCATTCACCCCTGTTAAAGTCAATGAAAGTGAGAAAGGGTGTATAGCAAGAGACCAGATTTGTGTTGCCATCTCAGATATATTTCTTTCCTACTTTTTTTTTTAAATTCTGATCTATTGCCTTTTGTTTAATTGACATGCAGGACATGGGTATTGCTGGCTGGGCCAGCATTTATTGCCTGTCCCTAGTTGCCCTGGAGAAGGTGGTGGTGTGCTGCCTTCTTGAACCACTGCAGTCCATGTGCAGTAGGTACAGCCACTATGCCCTTAGGGAGTTCCGGAATTTTGACCCAGAGTCACTGAAGGAACAATAATGTATTTCCAAGTCAGGATGGTGAGTGGCTTAGAGAGAAACTTGCAGGTGGTAGTGTTCCCATGCAGTTACTTCTTTGCTTTTGTGGGAAATATAGTCTTGTAACAACATTGCATTGCTGACACTCAAATGATATATCACTTTGCAATACTCAGTAGTTTAACAATAAGACACATCAAATTTGTGTTATGAAGCGAGTGACAAGAGAGTCAAAATTTTGTTCGTTGTCGCATTCAGTCTCACTGAAATCCATCCTTTCAACTTGGCATCTCTGGAAATGCCAAGAGTGTTGTGTTCTTCATTAAATGCCTGTCATATCACGTCTGGAGTGTTGAATTTTATTTGTGTCACCACAGAAAGGCCTTCTGCTGTCAGCGTAATTATTTTTCAGAATGTGCCAACTTTAAAACTGCTGCAAATTTGTCAGAGCATTTGACATTTAAACCACTCTGGAGTTGAAAAATGCTCCATATGTTCTGTCGTGACAGCCCTGCTACTGTTGTATGCTCGAGTCTAACAGTCCAAGAATCAAAGCTAAAACACCTGCCTGTGATTAAGAAATCTAACAAAGGTTCCTCATGGAAAAAGACAGTTAAACCAACACAATCTCCCTTCATTGTAACAAAGTGAAATTGCCAATGTCAATGTATTGTCAATGCATTCATTATGAGTGACATGAATGACTAATCTATTTAAGAAGTTAAAGTTATGTATAACCGCCACATGAGTTACATACATGTTTTTACATTGATTTTCATGTAGCATCTGGCTGTGTTTTTTTTGGAACATATCTGCTTCCATTCATAAGACTGGCAAACTAGAGGAAATAGTCTTCTCAACGAACAAATGAATTAGAAATGTGGTATTCAAGCAACCACGAAGGTTATTGCCAATTCTGTGGCATTCACCTCAATTGTCCCAATTATTATCTAGAATCTCAAAAGAGTCTCTTCTTCCAAACTGTATACCTTATTAAAAGTTTCAAACTTTATTGAGAAAGTTTGTATGATGAAGTGTTAAACAGGTAGATGACTTGTATTCCAAAGGTTTCTATTGTACCCAACACCAGGTCTTACTCACCCAGGTCTGCACCTAGGCAGGAGACACCGAGTAGCCCTGGCTCTCTAGGGCCAAAGGAGCTAAGAACAGCCATCCAATCTTCTAAGTCAATAGCGCCAATTACAGTTCAGGCTTGCTCCACCCTTGATGCAGAAGGCAGGACTGCACTTAAACATGATAAGGTGGAAAAGAAGAAAGAAACCTACTGATGGAACATCATTGTAAATTACCTTTAAGTTTTGTAAATATATGCTCACTTACACTGTTAAAATGGCTGCTCTAATGTCTTTGTAGCTGGAAGGCCTGGTTAAGTCACACTCACTGGATAGATGAGCAGCTGTTTCAATCAAAATCATAAAATTAAAAGAAGGTTGCATTGGCCAAGTAACTGACTCCTTGAATGCAATTAGTCTCAGATGCCAGGGATCCTTACACTGTGACATTAAAGATTGCACACCATGTTGCACTTTAATAAGGTGAGCACTGAGGGTGACCACAAAGAACCGCCTCTAACAGATTCAATGCTGGCCTCAAGCATTTCAGGGTGTCATAGCAGTCTATGTGCATTCTGAAAGATTGAAGGGTTACTGGTGATGGAAGAGTCAAAAGGCGATTCTTCAGGATTCCTCTCAACCTGGTGACTATTTTGAAAGACTTCACAACATAACACTCGGCTTTTTATCCTGAATGCCTTAGAAGCTACAAACCTTACTGCCATGTGATGTTAGTGCCTCGCTAAATTTTTCCCTGTCAATAGGATCTGTAATGTGTTGATACTGATAGTGGGATCTGCCAACAATATCAACCATACAGTCACATCTATAGCTGTAACTGAGCACTGAAGACCCTGTACATGATGTGAAGTATACAAAAGCTGGCTGAGAGGATAATGGTGAGCTGCTTTCTTGAATTGCTGCTGTCCTTGCCATGTAGACATTGCCACAATACTGTTAAGAAAGGGGTTCCATAATTTTGACCCAGTGACATTGAAAGAGGAATGATATTGTTTAAAGTTGGGATAAAGTGTTATCTCAAGAGAGATTTGCAGGGAGTTGTTTTCTTATGGCCTTGTCCTTCAAGGTGGTAGAGATCATGGGTTTAGAAAGTGTTGCCTAAAGAGGTTTGGTGATTTGTTGCAGTGCATCTTATAAATGGTACATACTGTTGTCATTGTGCAGGAGTGAATGCTCAAGGTAGGTTTGTTGCCAGACAAGTGGGCCTCTTTCATAGGATTCTTTTTAATTTGGTCACTGTTTCAGCAAAGATAATTGGAGTTTACTCCTAAGTGGAAATGTTTATTAGAGTTAAAAATTGACTTGATCAAAATTAATTTTTAAACATTTATTTGTTGCAGGACAGATGATCCAAGTACAGACTACGGAAAAGGACAGTCAAGAGAGTTTCTATGAACATTTTGAAATATGTTTGCTGGATCACTGAATGCGAATCTCAGATTCTTCCACAGTTTGTAGCTTTCTTAAGCAGCAGCACTATGTGCAAATGTTTCCAGCTTCCTTCGTCTAGAGTGCTGGTTGCAGACTGTTCACAGTGTGAACTCATATAAACTGCACTCTTTAAACTAATTTGTGTTATCGAACAACTTCAAAGCTGACCTCATGAACAGACACAAACACAGAGAGATGAGTTAGTGGTCCCCAAAGATAATGGAAAATTGTAGAGCATTGGGTAATTACAGTGCTACAGAAGTTCATTTTCTCTGACACTCCAGTACACATTTTGGTCTCGAATATCATCCTCTATGTGCTTGCGCAAGATAGCAAGTTTTACCAGTATTGTTTCGCTTATCCAGATCAGTGGAAGGTGGATAAGAAATTGCCAGTCTAAGGACCCATTCAAAAAATAAACAATGTGAGATTAACAGGATCAGTGGATCTATTTTCAGGTTGTAATTCAGAAACTAAGTGTAGCTGTGAGGAACTGACTTAGATTACATTCCCTACAGTGTGGGAACAGGCCCTTCGGCCCGACAAGTCCACATCAACCCTCCAAAGAATAACCCAACCAGATCCATTTCCTTCTGACTAATGCATCTAATACTACAGGCAATTTAGCATGGCCAATTCACCCTACCTGCACATCTTTGGACTGTGGAAGGAAACTGGAGCACTTGAGGAAACCCACGCAGACACGGGGAGAATGTACAAACTCCACACAGACAGTTGCCTGAGGCTAGAATCGAACCTAGGTCCCTGGCACTGTGAGGCAGTAGTGCTAACCACTGAGCCACCCCTAAAAGTACAGCAATGACAAACACCGACCCAGCAAGTGCAAACCTGCACTTGCGAACCCCAACACTACACCTGATCAGCTTGAAGATTGAATCCACAACCTTGGTGTTATTAGCACCATGCTCTAACCATCTGAGCTAACCAACTAATACTTGCTGAGGAGACAAGGGAATGATCTCAACTTTTTCTAAATTATCACAATACAGTCAGTTCTTCTATATCACCATGGTTGCCTTCTTGGGCAACCTTGCGTTATAGAAAAATCACACTTCAGAAACAGTGCTTAAAGTGTTGGTGCTGTCATTGCATTACAGCCAACACACGTTTTACAAGTTCATGTTTTAGAAACAGCATCCCCAATTTATCAATCATATTGCAGCGAATTTGTGTTGATGAAACACACGTTATAATAGGACAACCTGTAGTGGTAAAATAGAGACAATCAATTTTCAAATTTCAATGTGCGAATTTTAATAGCTGAGACTTTCATGGACTAAAACCATCTTTCAAAGGAAGCAAAATGGACTTAACTTGGCTGCAGCAATCACATGATCATGGTTTAAGGCAGGTTAAAAAAAAACAATGTGGAATAAACAAAATTTTCTAATTTGAAATTACCATTTTTTCTAAAGATATTGAAACCAGTCAATGAATTCAGGAGCAAATAAACTCACCTCCTGTTTTACTTGCTACTTGTCTGATACATTGCACCTATCGTGGGACATTACCTGCAAGCATCCAGCTTGGAAAGCCAATAAAGACAGACTTGGGAATACATAAATGAACCTTATTTAAGGTCAGCAGAAAGTTAGAAAGAAAATGAATTGGTAATGGAAAAAAATTGGAAGACATTTTCTTCTTGTTTCTTTCTAATCTTGAAAACTAGAACCAGTGATAAAACCCATTGGAAAAAATATCCATTAACAGAGAATTCAAGGATTCTATAAATTTTGCCACAAGACAAGACACCAATTAAACAGCCATAGTCTCAGGTTGTACTCTCACAACTCAAGGGGAGGTGGTGACCTCATGGTATTATCACTAGACTATTAATCCAGAAATTTAGCTAATGTTCTGGGGTCCTGAGTTTGAATCCCAACATAGATAATTGGAATTAAGACTCTTTTGATGACAATGAAACCATTGTTGATTGTTGAAAAATGGTCTAGCAAGCCACTTAGTTGTATCAATTGTTATGAAAGCTCAAGAAAGAAATGAAACAGGACAGACCAACTGGCATCGACCAATGCTCCATAAAAGGCAATTGCAGAAACAGTGTTAGTGCCAAAATTGAGAGACCCTCTCACAGACTAGTCAAGCATAGTCACACTCACAGAATCATACCTAATGGACACTGTCCCAAATACACCATCACCATCCCTGGATATGTCTGATCACACCAGCAGACAGACCCAGCAGGCAGCACCATGGAAGAATTGACCTGGGTGTCCTCAACATTGACTGTGAACCCCATGAGGTCTCATGGCTTCAGGTTAAACATGGGCAAGGAAACCTCCTGCATATTGCAACATATCACCCTCCCTTGGCTGATGAATCAGTACTCCTCCATCGAGGGCAACACTTGGAAGAAGCACTGAGCGTGCCTTGGGCACAAAATCTATTATGGATAGCAGATTTCATTATCCGTAACCAATACTGTCTTGGCAGCAGCACTACTGATCGAGCTAGTCGGGTCCTAAAGGATACACCTGCTAGAATTGGGGCTGCGGCAGGTGATGAGGAAACCAAAAAGAGGGAAAGACATCTCATCCTTACCAATCTGTCGGCTGCAGTGAGAGTGACGGTATCAGTGAGAGTGACCATGCACAGTGCTCATAGAGATGAAGTCCCATCTTTACATTGACAATACCATCTATCGGGTTGTCTGGCATTATCACTGTGTTAAATGGGATAGACTTTGAAAGATCTAGTAACTCAATAACTGGTCATCCATGAGGCAGTGTGGGCCATCAACAGCCATAGAACTGTACTCCAGCACAATGTGTAACCTCATGGCCTGGCATATCCCCCACTCAACCATTACCATCAAACCAGGGGATCAACCCTGGTTGCATGGAGAGTGCAGGAGAGCCTGCTAGGAGCAGCACCAGGCATATCTGATAATAAAGGTGTCAACCTGGTGAAGCTACCACACAGGCTTACAAAACAGCATAAGCAGCAAGTGAAAGACAGAGCTAAATAATCCCATAGCCAATGGATCAGATCTAACATCTGCATTCCTGCCACATCCATTAATGAACGGTAGTGGTGGATACTTAAACAACCCACTGGAGAAGGAGGCTTCACAAATATCTTTATCCTCAATGATAGAAGAGCCCAACACATCAGTGCAAAAGATAAAGCTGAAGCATTTGCAGCAATATTCAGCCAGAACTGGCCTCCTCCAGTTGTTCCCAGCATCACAGATGCCAGTTTTCAGCCAATTTGATTCAATCCACATATATCAAGAAACAGTTGGAGGCACTTAATACCACAAAGACTATGAGCCTGAGAACATTCCAGCAACAGTACTGAAGACTTATGCTCCAGAACTTCGCCACATCCCTAGTCAAGATCTTCCAGTATGATTACAACACTGGTATCTACCCAACTGTGGAATATTGTCCAGGTATGACTGGTACACAAAAATCAGAACATATTCAACACAGCCAATCACTGCCTAATCAGGCTATCCTCAATCATCAGTAAAATGATGGAAGGTATCATCAACAGTGATTTAAGCTGCACTGCTCAGCAATAATCTGCTCAGTGATGCCCAGTCTGGGTTCCATCAGGGTCACTCAGCTCTTGACCTCATTATAGCCTTGGTTCAAACATGGACAAAAGAGCTGAATTCCAGAGATGAGATAAAAGTGACAGCCCTTGACATCAAGGCTGCATGCAACCGAATCTGGCATCAAGGAGCCCGAGCTAAAATGAATCAATAAGCATCGGAGGCAAATTCTCTGCTAGTTGGAGTCATATCTGGTACATAGGAAGATGGTTGTGGTTGTTGGCGGTCCGTCATCTCAGCTCCAGGACATCTCTGAAGGAGTTCCTCAGGGTAATGTCCTAGGCTCAACCATCTTCAGCTGCTTCATCATAAGGTCAGAAGTAGGGATGTTTGCCAACAATTGCACAATTCAGCACCATTCACGACTCCTCAGATACTGAAGCAGTCCATGTTCAAATGCAACAAGATCTGGACATAGACAGGTTGGGCTGACAAGTGGCAAGTATCATTTATGTCAAACAAATGCCAGATAATGACCATCTTCAATAAGATACAATCTAGCCATCGACCCTTGTCTTTAAATGGTGTTTTACCATCACTGAATCCCCCACTATCAACATCCTTGGGGTTACCATAGACCGGACACTTAACTGCTTTGCCATATAAATACAGTGCTACAAGAGCTGATCAGAGTCTAGGAATGCTCTGACAAGTAACTCATCTCCTGACTTCCCAAAGCCTGTCCACCTTCTACAAGGTACAAGTCCGGAGTGTGATGGAATACTCCCCATTTGCCTATGTGGGCGTAGCTCCAAGAACACTCAAGAAGCTTGACACCATTCAGGACAAAGCAGCCTGCTTGATGGGCACCACATCCACCACCAATGCTCTTTAGCAGCCATGTACTACCTACAAGATGCACTGCAGAAATTCACCAAAGATCCTTTGACAGCACCTTCCAAACCCACAACCACTTCTATACAGAAGGATAAGGGCAGCAGACACATGGGAACACCACCACCTAGAATATCCCTTCCAAGCCACTCACCATTGTGGCTTGGAAATATATTGTCACTGTTGCCAGATCAAAATCCTGGAATGCCTTTCCTAATGTCATCATGGGTCTATCTACAACTCATCAACTGCAATGGTTCAAGAAGTACACAAGCAAGCCAGGCAGCATCAGAAGTCAACGTATCAGGTATAACCCTTCTACAGGTTCAAGAAGGCAGGTTACCTGTGACATTGCTTATTTTTCTTAGGGTTACCAATGAATCAAATTCTTCTTTCTTTTATTCAAGAAAATCTTGTAATTGATTCCTTAATTTAGATTGGTACTATGTTTTACTTGAAATGGGAATATAGCTGTATGCTAAGGAGAATTACAAATCTTTATAAAGGCCAACGCAGGAGCTAAAAATGGTGGTAGCCAATTCACACCTCCCAACTTAGTTGTAACAAATAAAATGAAGAAGCAATAATTTTTCCAAGCTAGTACAGAAATGTTGCAGTTACAGCAAGACCTTTTTTGATCAACAGACAATGTATAATATACTAATCACAATAGTGTGGGTGGGACCGTGTGTTCCATAGAATGGAATTATGTTATTAGATCATTGGGTCCATAAAACAATTTTAAACAAATGACTTGAGGAAGGGGAGTGCTATTACACTGGAACACATTCCTGGTTGCATTTTAATCAAAATATTATTGGAAAGGCCTTCAGGAGTTTTGAGCAACTAAATAAAAGGGAAAAAGATTACTATGTGGTACCATGGATTGTGTATGTAGAATCTTCTGTAAGAATGTTTGTGATGCGGTTCCCTATTGCCAAACACCTATCCATTGCTCTTCACTTTCTCAATGAGTTATTTCTTCAAAATTATTGGTCATTTGAAAATAAGATATGGCATGAAATCACTTCAGTGTGGTGACATAAGATTTTTCTTTTCTATAATTTATGCCAAGAAAGTGGGCTTCAGACTTTACTTTTAAAAACTCAGTTTCCCATTATCAGTATACAATTGTACATTTGAGACACAAATTTAATTAGGATCACAATGGAATCTTGTTTTATATCTACTAACTTTGGTTTAATCTCTACACTATATGTTTACATGAAGAGGAAACTTGGAATTCACCAGCAACTATCCACAAGGCATTTTCAGGAACATGCCCATGTGATAATTCCACTCTCTACTGGATTCCTGTAGAGCAGCTCTTTTAAGACTATTCTTAATGTTCTCCCTCACTAATGTCATTGATTGTTCAGTATGTGTTCATCTTGAGACTCCTGGACTGTCTCTGTGAATTAACCCAACGAGACAGAGTTCTTACTGTGTCACCTATTACAGCTGCAGTTCAAAACTCTTCAGAAAATGGGTCGACCTCCTCGAAGCATTCCATATGTTTGCTATTGTTCTTTTTCATCTTTTTTTAAGGCTGCAATTTAATCTTAACTCATTCACTCCAATATTTGATTTGAACAAAACGTCCCCCAAACAGCATTCTCTCAAATCCTGAGGGCAATTACTTTGGGCAGTAAGATTGTAGAAATTCTGTCTTGAACGCACCAAATTCCTCCGTCAACTATTATGGCTAAGATGTTAATCTGTTTAAAATAAATGGGAATAGAGTAACAATGCCATTACACAGCAATGAAAACTGTTATAAAGACTATTGCACAGCAAGATGTTAAAGCATAATCTTTAGCTAAATAGTTGATAACATCCAGGAGGCATTTTGTTAAAGCTCTGATTAATCTTTTTCTCTTCCCAACACTGATAACTCTGCTCTATATTTCAGCACTGTCTCTCTTTTAGAGTTATATTCAAGCTTTTCTTTTTAGCCATCATGAACTTGTACACTCAAGTTGCACCATGTGCTTTTTATAATATTTTTCTTCAGGGTCACATACTATGAATAAATTGGTTAAAAATGCATTTAGGAGTACAAAGCAGACTGTGAGTTACTTCCTTCCCTACCCCACCCCCAGCTCATCCCATCACACTAAACTCTGTTTCAGATTCCAATCTGACTGTTTTCATTACTTTTGCAGTTCCAAAGGCACATTTCTCTATTCCCTGACAAATCAGGATCTGATTAAATTTTCTGCTGAATATTTCAGTGGAAAAAGTAAATACTGTTTTATTTCATGACTTTAAAAGGTTATTAGTTATTCTTGAAGTTATATTTATTTGGAGATTTACTTAGCAATGTTTCATTGTTGAAGGTCCTCTTTTTGGTGAAATGATAGTTGAGCCTTGTCTGTCTGTTCTTGTGAATATAGAAGATCCACTGGTGATATTCAATGAAATGCAGTGAGTTCTCCCAATGTCTTTATAAATATTCACTCTCAATCTCCACCACTGCAGCAATTCACCTGACTTCTGTGGAAAGACCTTCCAAACTCTCTACCGTTATTACAAGAAGAATAAGGGTATCTATTCCATGGCTGAAAATGTGTTGCTGGAAAAGCGCAGCAGGTCAGGCAGCATGCAAGGAACACGAGAATCGACGTTTCGGGCATAAGCCCTTCTTCAGTATCTATTCCATGGGAACACCACACCACTATTATAACTTGCAAATACATTGTCATTTCTTCATTGTCATTTTGTCAAAACCCTGTAATTCCCTATCTCACAGCACTGTGCATGTACCTATATCATATGGACAGTATGATTCAAGGCAGCAATTCACCACCACCTCCTCAAGGGCAATTAAAGATGGGCAATAATGTTGGTCTCATGAATAAACGAGGAAAGAATAACTGGGTCATTTGCTACCAGCAGACCCATTCTGCAAAACAATTGGCAACTTAATTTGTTTATGAAATACATTTCAAAAATAATTAATTTACTATGGAGCACCTTGTAATATCTTGTGGGTAAGAAAACATTAGAGCTATCTACAAGATTGTTTCCTTTTTTAATGAACTTATTAAATTCATAATTTGCACAAATTACTTTGCATTTATACGATTGTTCATTGTCATTTTAAGATGTTAGACTATCACCCTCCCTTTAGATTTGCATTAACAATTTTTATTAAAATATGAAGTTATATATAATTTTCAAACAACCAGGGTTCAGTGCGTAATCAACATTTTTTCCACTAGGAGAGTTCTAAGTAAATAATGCAGCTTATTTCCAGAGTACATCACCATGTTGTTGGACTTCCTTTAAATGCAGTGGGCTACACTTTCTATTGAATGCCAATTCTTCAATCAAGTTTTCATAAGTCAGTTATTTGATGGCCATGGCAGTCTTTAGGTAGAATTGTTTTCCGACTGGTGCTGCTAAATTATTGCCTGTAGAGTCAGAATGGGATAATAGGAAGAGGAGAGAGGTATAATCAAATTGCTGACTGAAAACACACACTTTTCCTTTTCAACATGAGTGTGTAATAAGCCCCAAGGTGCAGGAGAGATATTTACAAAAAATGAATTGTTTTGTTCTGTAACTAACAACATTCTCATCCTTGTGAGGTGCTAGTACTCCAATCATGTGTTCTAGTTGCACTTGTGGGTAAAAAGGAACTACAGTCATTTTAACACTTTGAAGTTTATGCAAGCTTGCTGTGTGGAAATTGACTGCTGCATTTCCCTACACTACAACCAATGTTCCCTCTAATTTTTCCTGCCACTGCTTTAAGGTCAGAGTATGGCAGCAGCTTCCAAGCAGAAGCTATGCATTGGCAAGCAATTAGCATGCACAGAGCTTCCCAGCAGCTGCACAACCAGATGTGCAGCTTTGAAGAAACATTGACTACAGCAGTGACTGCACTTCTAAAATACTTAATAGGCTTGAACTTCTGAAAATTATCATACAAATTCAAGCTGCTTCCTTAATTTCTTCTTCATTCACTTCCAGTTCAACTTTAAACCACTTCCACCCATGCCTTTCCCAATATTGTAAGCATTTTTTAGTATTTAGATGAGGGCATTAGCATCCAGTTGCTTTACTATTCACATCGAATACCCAGAACCACATGTAACAAATTCCCTTGTCTCCTTTTAGTAAAATTACAGGCTTTCTTTATTTTAGACATAATGCCATAATATAGCTGCGCATAAATGATTAATTACCATCACTCCCATTTTGGCAAAGGCAATAAGCCTATTCATTCCCATTGCTCTATTTCAGGCTCCAATCTGCAGAATGGCAGAAGTGACTGATACTGGAAGCCATGTCTTTAAATGTGCAGCAGCCCACAACTAATTATTTATAATTTCAAATTTCCCAAATAAAGCATACTAAAAGTGACACGTATTTGTACATTTGTGAGGCCCAAATTAATAAATAACTATCAGCTTTACTGGTATCCATCTGTGGGTATCCCTGGCATGGCCAGCATTTGGTACCAGTCTCCAATTTTGTCACAGTTGGATTTAAATTCCACCTGCTGTCATGCCAGAATTTGTACCCACTTCTCCAGAAAATTACCCTGAGCCTCCAGATTACCAGTTTGGAGACATTACCACTATGCCACCATCTCACCTTATGAAACACATTCCTCTGTGTTCAATCACAGACATCAAGCTGCTTATCACCCAGCTTTTAAAAATAATGCATGTCAAGGCAGAATTATTTTGTCATTCAGTTACTTTTATCACTTTTTGTTAATAGAAAGACATCTTTCACTTCACATCAATGCAAAACATACAACGAAATTCAGGTCTTAAATCATCTGAAGTGAATTTAGTTAATTCTAGATTTGTTTAAAGCACATCTTTAACTTTTTCAGTGCTAGCATGGAGCTGATGGTCCAATAAATCTTTCTTCTTTTTTCCCTTGTTTAACTTGGTTATCTAGTAGAAAGTGAGGACTGCAGATGCTGGAGATCAGAGTCGAGAGCGTGATGCTGGAAAAGCACAGCAGGTCAGGCAGCATCTGAGGAGCAGGAGAATCGCCTGCTCCTCAGATGCTGCCTGACCTGCTGTGATTTTCCAACATCTCATTCTTAACTTGGTTATCTGCCAGCTCCATGTTGTACTAAGCAGCTATCTTGTGACAGAGATGTCTTTTTTTTGCAAATCAGCAGTACTGTTTATATTAGGAATACATTAACAATCATCGAGTCAAACTAATCAGGACTTTTTGAACAGCAAATATTTCCTGATGCTGATAACTGTTTTCATTAGATTCTTAATCGGACTGGGGTAGGAAAAAGTCATTCATATTTAGTTTGCTAATTTTCAATCCTACAACAAACCAATATCCTGGGAGGTAGGTTTGCTAGCACTCTTCGGGGGGGTTTAAACTAATTTGGCAGGGGGATAAGATCCGGACTTGTAGTCCAGCAAGTAGGCTGGCTGTTTGTCAGGATGTCCAAGAATGTAGGGAGGCTGTGGAGAAGGTAGCACTGACAGGGAATACTTGCGGACACTGAAATGGGTTCAAGTG
>NC_057736.1:25952673-25972861 GCF_004010195.1 Chiloscyllium plagiosum
AACTATGGCATCATAGCAGAAGTATCTGTACAGATTCCAGCATTTGCAGTAATTTGCTCCTACGGAAAGCTTTACACATAAGTGTAACAGGGAATCTGGAAAACTTACAGCACATTGATCCTTATTTCTAAAGGTTTGGAGTATAAAAGTCAGGAAGTGTTACTGCTTTACTATCTATACAAGCTGCTAGCGGTGCCATTTCCAGGACATAATGGGCAATTTTGGTCTCATTGTTCAAGGAAATACATTATTTCACTGGTGGTAGTTCAGAGGAGTTCAATAGGATAATCCCTGGTCCAGAGGGATGATTTTAGAAACAAAGATGAAACTTTGTTCATTAGCAGAGGGATTGAATTCAAGAGTTGTGAAGTGATGTTGCAACTGTACAGTACTTTGGTTAGGCCACATTTGGAGTACTGTGTGCAGTTCTGGTCGCCTCACTTTAGGAAAGATGTGGAAGCTTTGGAGAGGGTGCAGAGAAGATTTACCAGGATGTTGCCTGGAATGGAGAATAGATCGTACGAGGATAGGTTGAGCATGCTAGGCCTTTTCTTGTTGGAACGGAGAAGGATGAGGGGAGACTTGATAGAGGTGTATAAGATGATTAGGGGAATAGATAGAGTAGACAATCAAAAACTTTTTTCCCAGGTACAACAGAGTGTTACAAGGGGACATAAATTTAAGGTGAAGGGTGGAAGGTATAGGGGAGATGTCAGGGGTAGGTTCTTTACCCAGAGAGTGGTGGGGGCATGGAATGCGCTGCCTGTGGGAGTGGCAGAGTCAGAATCATTGGCGAACTTTAAGTGGCAATTGGATAGGTACATGGATGGGTGCTTAAGCTAGGACAAATGTTCGGCACAACATCGTGGGCCAAAGGGCCTGTTCTGTGCTGTATTGTTCTATGTTCTATGTAAACTTCTTCTGATTCAGCATGCCACCAATTCTTATACCTATCTTTTTATGGAAAATAGACAGATGGACTAAAACACCTGAGTTGAATTCATACAATATGCTTCAATGCCATTGCTTCTTAAATGTAAAGAGAGTTTTGATAAGGGTTAATGTTTAACAAGACTGGACAGGGTTAATTCAACAATATTGATTCAACAGCAGAGAACATGAAACAATATAAATTCTTCCTGAGAATTGTTTTTGCTTAGTTTCACAGTACTGTGTTTTTTTTTACGGTGCTTTCTGAAAGTACATAGGGTGAGCTTATATCTTGGGGGAACTCCAGATTAATTGTTCTTCAAGCCTGGTGGAACCAATGGAATGTTAAAATGCACCCTCTTACATAGCACTTAGGGCTGCATGTTCCTAGGGGAGGGTAGTGAGGCCTTATATTTCACTGTAAAAGGGAAATATTCCATTTCAATTATTTTGCAGCAATTATCTATTTGAACATTTGATTTATCAGCAGGCAATATTCTGTTATTTTAATGCTAGGTATTCCTCTTCACAATTACAAGAATGGAATAAGGGTCTGGGGATAATCTCTATCCAGAAATGCAGTGCAGATTTCAAGAGAAAAGTCACAACAGCTCTTTTGCCTATGGGTTGTTTCCTGCTTTGTCTGATAAGTTGCCCAATTGTTCTGCTACTGATTTGATGATATGACCCACCCTATTTACTGTTTTCACAATTGTTCTTTACACAGTGAAGTAGGGTAGGTAATTAAGCCATCTCATGCTGGTAACTCCATATTGATCACACCAACAGTGAAGAATTTGCCCTAGTATGGGTGTCAAACAGAATCATGTTTAATTCAGGTCATTGTTGAAACTGCCAGATTAAAACTAAAAGATTGTGTTAATTGCACTAGATTGTAGGTTTTAAGGAAAAATAAGTCAACTGAAGTGAACATTTAAAGTTTAGCACCGTTTAAATCATTTTCTTTTATTAACAAGACAGAGTGCCTCATGGGTTTAAAACTTAAACATTGGTTCAGCTTAAACCTTTTTTTGCGAAGTCCTGACAACCGTGCTTTCATTACATGAAAGAAATATATAATAGAATTGTTCTGTATAGCAGCACAATTTATTCAACAATTTATGAAACACTCTAGACAAACAAATTAAGAGATTTATAACCTCGTACCTCATACGCCACCATTTCAAAATATGGTTCAGGAACACATTCACAAATATTCCTCTGTGCATCACTTCCACAAGAAAATACAATAACCTATACACAGATACTGCCAATCTGCCCTTATCCTGTGCCTGAACCCTCAAGTTAAAAAACAAATCTAAAACCAAGTCTTCATCTCCTATAACTCACAGCAGAAAACCAGGTCAGCAGATAAATAGCTTGCGTGGGTCTATTTAAAGTTCCCATTTAATTACACATAAATAAATATATACATATGGAACACTATTTGCTCGTTCTGCTGAGGCTGATGCTCCAAGCTTGTGCTTTATCAATGTCTTGCCATGTTAATGTTCCAAATTCTGGATCAATTGTCCCAAAGTAATTCAATGTGCATATCACTGATTGAGATCAGCCCAAGCCGAGGCCTTATTTGGTCCGGACAAAACCAGGCTAATTCTCTTCTCCTGCTTCTTCCTTGCTTTCTCACCTCAATTAGAAAGTTGTCACTGTGCAGTCACCTCCACACAATCCTGATGATTTTTTTTGTCCTTTTTTTTAATTGCACGTTGAATGACTGTTTAATCTCTTTAATAATTAGAACAGTTTGGTCCATGCCATCTGTCCCTGGTTATTTCCGATGTTTGGCCTCTTTTTCTGTGCTTTTAGTCCCAGATTCCCCCGGGGGGTGGCTGTTGGATGAGCTCAGAAACATCTTATCCAGCCCCTTTAGAGCCTCCACCAGGTAATTCTGGAAGGCAGTTAATGCAGCGATGATGGCAGGACTCCCAAAGCCATGTGTAATCAGGCTGAAGTGAGTCAGGCAGCTCTGGACTCCCTCTTCCAGGATTGCTGAGGGGCGGCTGTTTCCCAAAGGAGATCGGTCCTGAGCCAATAAATCTGTGAACTCTTTACAGATCTGCCTAAAAAAAGAAAGGAAGTGTGAATAGTAAATATTGGCTATTAAGAAATATCTGGGTTGAAATCATTTTGTGCCATAGTAAGGAGAGTTTTGAAACTTTTTAATTAATCCAATACTATTTTAAATGAGGATGTTTAACTACTTTAGACAGATTAATACCTTTGTCCAAATGGCAACACCAACAAAGTTTACCTAATAAAATTGATCACTGTGGTCACTATTTTGGATTTCAGTGCCATTAAATATTGTAGCTCTCTTAAGCCTTTTAGCTACTTTCTCCTCTAGCTGAAAAAGGTTCAGCTTTAACCTTGTTTTAAAACATTACGAATTACTCTGGTGTCCTATTTTAAGTTCGGTAAAATAGAGAATACAGGTGGCACCCCAGCCAGAAGCTATTGTCAGACTAGCCTGATATTAATGGCAAATGGTAAATCCAGAGGGCATTAAAACTAAAACAGCTCTACGAGTCGTGTCTTTCTCCTCCCAGCGAAGAACATAATGAGAGAAATTTTCCACAAGTGCACCAGAGGAAAAGTGACCCTTAAGACCAGGTCTCTGGCTTGTTTGAACCTCATGTCCATTTCCTGGAGAAGCCTGACTGACATCCAATCAAAACAAGTGGAAGCATTGAAAATGTTTATAAATTGCTTGAAGTAGTGAGAAGTCATATGCTTCCAGTGTAATTTTCCTGAAATTCCATTGAGCGGACACACACACAAAAGACCTCACAAGGGCCATCCAATAGAGTTACTGATAAGAGACAGCCAGGAAACTCTTCAGCTTCTCATCAATGTCAATGATGCAGCAGGGTTGCACTGAAGAATAGGAATCCAGTTGCTGATCCTCCTAAATGGCAACAGATCAAAACAAAGATACTCAAATTTACACTAGCTTTAAGGTTTGCAGCAGGGAATTACGTATTTTGCCTGAAGCCCCTAATTTCTCACTCGCACAGGGCATTTAAGTGAGCTGAATTCAGAAATACAGCCAGGCTCAGCCAACATGAATTCAGACACTATGTGAAAAACACATCAGTTCACTCTCAGCAGGATGACAAAAAAAAACAGTCCCAGCTAACATGATGTCATTGGCCCTCTTAAAAAATTCAAAATTTAACAAAAGTACAGAAAAATGTATTGAAACTGATCATATATCCCCATGTCTTTTTCTTCTTACACTGAAGTGAAGTTATCTTTTAATATTTTTATGCAAAAGTGGAACATTCCATCAGTTTTATTGGTTTCTGTTTTATTATGGATAAGTTTTTAACTCTGCTAAAGTTCTTTCTAAAGTTCCAAGTGTATTTATAGCTCCTTCCTGCTGAGCAAAGCATCATTAATATCAGAGGTGCTCTCTTATAGAAAAAATAAGCTTGCAGACTCGTCTCCATTTACCGTATTGCAAATTGGCTACAGTACATTAGCCCCAGTAGTTAGTTTTCCATTCACATTAATCGTACTAGAACTGACCTACAACGATCCTTTGTGGCAAGTGATTCTGTGGGTAGGTTTGTTCCTATTTCCAAGTGGAAGAATTTTGATTTCAGGGAGAGAGGTTACAGATTTGCTTGCAATCCTCCCTTATGAGGGCATTTACTCCAAATGGACTGCAACAGTTCTAGAAGACAGCTCATCATCACCTTCTCAATGGTAACTAGGAATGGACACTAAATGCTGGCTCAGCCAGCAATGCAGATTTCCGATGAGTGAATGAGAAAACATTACAAACCAACGGTATTTACATATATTATAGATATTTTAATGAATCTGCTCAAAGACAGAATTTGAACCTTTTGGCCTATAAGTAGAGTGATAATTATCACACTAATATAGTATGATAACCTCAGTTCAATTGGACAAGCACACGATTATCTACAGGTTAATTATCTCTTCCACTTGTGTGAAATATTCAAAGTTGGAAATGAGTTTTGAACAAAATGAGTAGTTGGAGTTTTTCCTCACTAAGGATCAGATGAGAATGGAGAAGGGGTGGACTCTTGTATATCCCCAGCTCAGGCCCAAGAAAAGCTCCATTCATTCTCTCAGTCAGGGGATAGTGTGTGTGGAGAAAGTGAGGACTGCAGATGCTGGAGATCAGAGCTGAAAATGTGTTGCTGGAAAAGCGCAGCAGGTCAGGCAGCATCCAAGGAACAGGAGAATCGACGTTTCAGGCATGAGCCTGAAGAAGGGCTCATGCCCGAAACGTCGATTCTCCTGTTCCTTGGATGCTGCCTGACCTGCTGCGCTTTTCCAGCAACACATTTTCAGATAGTGTGTGTGCCATGGAAAAATTATAAAAGCTTGTGGGGGGATAAAAAGCTTTAAAAACAGTAAAAATAAAATGCCAGAACAAATATAGATAGGTTAATGATGAATTTGGAGGATACTGTTGAGTGTCAAATACAAGGACAATGTGTACAACCTGTCTGTAACTGTATGACTGTAGGATTTATAATACCCATAGGATATGGAAACAAAATGTAAAATAATTACAGGCCACATATTATAAGGAATTCAAATGTCTGGCACTAAGTTGCCAAGCAGTAATTCAATTAAGAATTCTGATGTTACCATAAACCGCGAAAGCAAAGATGCTTACGAACCTCAGCAGAACCACAAGTTTGAATTACTGTGTGAAATTTACTACCAGACATTTGTTACTCTTTACCATATAGAGTCTATAATTATTTAACATTTGACTTTTTAACATTCTGTGGTGGCCTCACCAAGCACAGTAAGGTTGTATAATGTAAATGGGAAAGTGATGAAGCTAGAGAAACATAGAACTCCTGAAGACATATGGTGATATGTGAGACTGCACAGTTCCACTTCATAATGCTTTGTATTGTACAGCAGCAGATTTTAGGAAACACATAAGACACTATAATACGAACGATGATATATAAAGCCAGGATTTACAATACATTGTATAATTCACAGGTTGGTCTCATGTTGTTGTTTAATGTGCAATCTTGGATCAAGTGCTAAATTATGATGTGAATTGTCATTAAACTAGCCCCGTCTCTAAAGCCACTGTTCAGATAACACAGGTAGAAAGTCGATCTATGACATTTTGAAATAATCTTGAATCCAAATATTGTGAGAACTTCTCTAAATTGACAGCTACTTGTAAATTTTTGGCTCATGCTATAGTACAGGACCTGATTATCGACATCAGCAGGAAATTGATTTTATTTTCAGAATTCAGACACTTTTATGAGCAACAGAAATGCACTGTTTTTAATGTACCTTAATGGATCTTTCATAAAATTCAGTTGATATGTTTTTCATAAAGACACAAATCTTTGTTTCAATCTGCTATTCCACATGTAAAACTGACTTTAAGGATACAAAATGTCATTTTAAAGCCTCAGGTCATTAATCATTCAGGTTGTAAGTTTGCTCGCAGAGCTGCTCAGCAAGCAAACTTACAACCTGAAACTTAACCTGAGCTACAAATCTTCTCAAAAATCACAATCATTAATCATTGCTTAATGACTATTTGGTTAGAAAGTTTAGCACATCAGCATGCATAGCTGGAAAATAATGGTTGCTTTGTCAGGAAATGTTTCATAATGCAATAAAAACTCTTATCAGTAATTGTTTTGGAATTCTATGCATAAACAAAATAGAGTATAGATTATAACAATCATCTTTTTTGATCTCTTGGAGATGAACTCTTTGAAGTAAAAGCAAGGGACCTTGATGTGTAGCTCACATTAAATTCATTTTCCAGCTCATCTTGAAATCATCTGGGAAAACTGACTGTTATAGCCTGAGTAAAGATGCAATTTGACATTGATATTAATGAAAATAAGTAAATTTTCTGTGAACAACATTGGTTTAGGATTACTCACCAGGAACTAAATAAGGTACAGGTGGTGTATACACTACCTTCCACACTACCTCTGAATTAAAACTTTTAGCTTTTAAAATTCATTCTCCAGCTTTCATGCCCATCATTCACAAACTCGGAGAAACTCAAACACCCCATTATAGCATGAGGAAAAGCATACTTCCACTTGCTCTGAGAAAACCATCTTAATGTTGGGAAATTCTTCACACTGCGTGCTCAGATTGTAGCATCATGGGAATCACAGGCACAGGTGTAGTTGATTAACTCTCTTCAGCTGACAGAGTGAGAGCTCTGGGAAAAATATCAACAGCAAAGCTCAGGCTTTTGAGAGAAGCTGATGTCCCTAAGTAAAAATCTTAATCATAGTACACAAAAAGACATTTGCTTAATATAATTAAGGAATATCTAACTTTTGCAAAGTTTTTATTATAGTAAAATGTATATTTTGAGCCCAGTCAGGAAACCTAAGGGGACAAATGGTGGACCATAGAGTTTTCACTAAAAATGCTGAGATTTGATTTTCTTTAGACCATTTCAGGTAGAATCTTCTGACTAACCATTCTAGCCTTTTGTTTTTATAAAGTATTTGCAGTTTTCCATTAATAATTTTCCAGTCACTTTCCTTCCTTTGATTCATACAATTTCTCATTCCTCAGTTCAGATTTGTCACTTTTTATTTCATTGAATACGAACCTGGAATGTGATGATGTGCGGTCAACGAAGAAGAATACTTATTTTATGATTAGATAGATAGATACATTATGAAGTATTATTTTGCATATTTACACCATATATGAATTTTTAAATATCCAATTTGTTTAGTTTATTCATTAAGATGTTTTTTTTAAACAATTTCATGGAACAGAGTGATAGGAAGAGTGTTTCCATCATGATTCTCAATAATGTCAACATCTGCAGCACTAAAAACCATTCAGGATCTTCCTCACAGAGACGATTCTCTGCTGCCAATTCTAAAGCAACATTCAACAGTTTGGGAACAAGTCTGAATACTGACTTAAGTCCAAGAAGTGTACAGTGCCGGAAAAGTCAAAGGAAATAATACAAGGAATATATTTTTATTACAATGGACGGCATTTATTTTGTGATACATAATATATCAGGAGATAGATATATATGTAAATTAGATTAGAAACCACTCACTGACAGATTTATTTTTATTTTTCTTTCTGACATCTTTATTCTTTTCAATACATTCATCAATCACTGATCTGGAAATGTCACCAGAGTTTATTTCTGATTCCTCTTTATGGTCAGCCTTCCTAAATACAATATTATCACATGTACAGGCACCAGTCAAAATTTCTAAATGTTCTTGACTCCACCAAAGCAAATATTGGAACCATGGGCATGATAGCAATACCCCCACTGCTGTCTGGAACATTGCTCTCATTTGAAATAGTTTGTGCTAAATAACAGTTCAACTAGAAAGCTTCATAGGGGAAAACATTGCACTCAAGTAAAACTCTAATACTGTCACTTTTTGCCTGGTGTCACTTAGCAGCAGAGCTGGCAAATTGATAGTGACAGTAACAGGGATCCAATACAACACCAATTGTATGAAATGTTGTGAAAGTTATTCTTCCAAGAAAATTTAATGATATCACAGTGTTAAGCCCTGTGGGTCTAAGGTTGTTGGCAGGTGTACAAATTCCAGTTCAAACAAAATACACCCTGACGGCAATGCTTGAAAAACATTACATCATGACCTATTAATTAATACCAGACAGGGAAATTTGCCAGTTATTCCCCCACAGACACACACATCAGATATTGCACTGATATATCAACAGGCCAAAACATCACTCTGCTAGAGCCCAGCCTGTGGGCTTACAAAACACCTTTTTCTTTGATTGGAAGTGATCCTGTCTTCTATGTAAATTTCACCCAATTTCACTGGGCAAATTATGATAATAAAACTGCCCAAAAAAATTCTAAAATATTCTGTCATGGATTGCAACAAAGAGAAGATAATGAGCCTTTCCAACCACTGGGTGACGTATTACACCCACAATCTCAATTCTAATCAGGACCTTAAATGGTTCTCTGCGTCAGGACTATTTCTTGTTTATGCTGAACAATAATGAGCAAATACTTTCCTGTTCATCAGTATTCACTGTATCAAGCATGACATGTTAATGAGCCTGATTTTCTTTGCATTCCTCCCTGCTTCACTTCTAAAGGTGTTTGTAGTCATCTAATCCCACACAATGGTTATTATTAATGTGTGAGCTGAAATAATGAATATTGGCTATTGTACATGTTATCACAGTGAAACTAGATCCTCCATTCAAACATATGATTTCTCATTGGACACTGTTCTTGAACTCCTTCTATTAAAAACAATCATTGGCAGCTTTCTGTCTTGTGAGATGATGTTTTGTAGTCCCTTCTGCAAGAAGCATCACCTTGTGCAACTCAGGAACTCCATTGTAGCAAGAGAGTCTGCCTTATTAGCTGTCAATGAAGACAATGGGCTGAGAGGGTGCAGAACTTTTTGACTTCAGTTTTCTCGGGGCTCTCCGATGTTTCTGCTTGATCTCATTTCTTCCAATGCTATTAGTCAGCCTTGACAACATGATGTTGGAGGTTGTTGATCACGCAGTGAAGCTCCACTCTCACCAGCAATCTGTCACATGATGCTGAAATCAGCACATACATTCCAAAAGCTGTAGCTTATATCTCCAAGCTGAGTTTAAAAAGAAGTGGGAACTTACAACAACTTGACTGAAAGCACAAAATTGAGTCTACCAGTCCTCTGTCCACTCCTATACATTAGTGATACCTAGACAACAGTTGCTAGGCAGAATTGGCTGAATTGATTCCACCTTTATTGTGCCAGGTGTTTCCTCAACATCTCTTGGTAGAACAAACTCTCCATCTCAGAACACCTGGAACATGTTAACTATAACAACATAGACCCATTTGCTAAACTGACAACATCTGCACTGGCTTGGCCACATTCACCGGATGGATGACAACAGTATACCCAAATACCTTCTACACACTGGTCACTGGGTCAAGTATTGTCCAGAGAAGCTAAAGTTCAAGCAGTTACAGGCTTTCCTGTTTTTAAGACCAAATGAGAGACATTGCAGTTCCTCAGAATATGTGGATTTTACGGGATATTTGTACAAATTTCGGCTGCTCCATTATTGAAGAAGGAGGATAGTATGGTTGGACAGAATGTTGTTAAACTGCCTTTGAGAGATCAAAGATTACCTTAATAAATGAGACTATGTTGGTTGCTTTAAATTTCAACAAGCTATACAATTCATTCCAGTGATATGGGCATGGGAGACATATCTTTACAAGATGGTGATATTAAACTAGATATGATATTGATGGTAATATTAAAGAGCATCCAGTTAGTTTTTTTTTTGAGGAAACCTAACCCTTGTCAATGAATGTACTCCCCAATTGAAAAAAAACATTAGCTTTGCTTTGCTTTTTCAACAGTTTTCAGCAAAGTCAAAGAATTGTGATCGACCCAGACCATAATCTATCTACATTTTTGGAGAAACTCTGGACCAAGAGTCTCTGTTTGTTTTGCTAGAGTCTGATGTGGCAATCATTTATTTTAAAAATTGCCCATATTGCAGGAATAAACCGCATAATGGCAAAGATTTTATCCAAAATTTGATTGTTATTCTAAATGACTCATAACCTCAAAAAGGTGATTTAAAAATGTTATTTATACAAAAATTGCTTTGGACCAAAACTCTCCATCTATTTAAATAATATTTTCTTTGAATTAAGAATCTGGGATTACAGGGAATTTTGAATGAACCACGGCAAGGGGATCATTGTGTATATTGTAATAAAATATGTCTATGTTGACAAATGAAACGAAATTAATTTAGGATATCTGGTCAGCATGGAGGAGTTGGACCAAAGGGTCTTTGTCCATGCTGTAAAGCCCTATGACTCTAAGATAGTTGTTAAGTTGTTCATCATATTAACGTGTAGTATTTTAAAGGGTCAGTAGTTTTTTTTCTTTTAAGAAGGAAATGTGATTGCCTAGGTGCTTTTGGCAGAGTGGGGTGGGGGAGGGAGGAGGGAATGTCTTGTATTTTATGTTGTAGTGATGGTCTCTTAAGAATTAGGTTTCACTGGGAGTTGAGATCTGAGAAATGCACCTTGCTTGCAGTAGCTGATCATGTAGCCAGGTTGTCTGAGAGGTAAACAATAGAATAGCAAAGGGTCAACCAGCAGCTAATTACAGGGTGAGTAGATTGAAGGTGGGGCTCTGGTCTCAAACAGAGTTTTAGTACTTACTTTGAAAACCAGTTGAGAAATATGAATATTTCTTTCAAGTAAGATTCAGTAAAGTTCTGTGTGATGGCTAAAGAGAGTTTAAAACTCTGAAGGACAGCTAATAGTGACTTGAACCTCTGGAATAACCAGGGTGAGAAGAGAAGCGCTTCAGATGCAAAAGCCAGAGTAAAAGACTAATATAGCTGGGGGTGGTGGTGGGAACCTAACTTATCTCCACTTAAGATACTAGTGACACCAAGGTTGATCAGGGATCCATGTAATGCTTAGAGAAGATTTACAGAAAAACCTTTGTCAGAAGTAAGTAGAAGGCCCAAGAAATATCAATCCTCAAACAAATCTTTGAAATACTCCTCAGACAAAGTCATTAATTTTCTAATTTCCAATAACTATCTCACAGGAGTTAGTGCGAGTGCAAGTCAAATGGGTGTAGAAGGAAATTTCACTTGAGAAATTTAGTTCAATTTACAATTAACTGTGTACATTTTTAATGTCTTAGACATCACTACATTCTATCTTAAATATTTGGTGATTAGTATTCACGTTATTTAGCTTTAGTGAGTTTTCTTTCATTTAAAATCAAGAACATTGAGGTTTCATTCTTTTAGTAAACACTTAGATTCTCAGTTTCTAAAAAGAAACTAAATGGATTAATGGACTCTACAACAATCATAACTATGAAAACCAAAGTAAACTTATTTGTTTGCATATCACAGCAGACTATCTCATTTCCATGGAGTTAGGCAATAGTAGGCCATTCTTAACTATATCAATGAAGAACCCTGTGCATGAGGTGCTACACAAATTAAATGTTCCCTCCTTTTTTCCTTTGATTTGCCCAAGAACAAAATCAATTCTAGGGCAACCATTGCCCTTGTTGCTTAGGTCAGGTGATTCCAAATCAAAAAGAGGATGCTTCTGGTCAGTTTCGTGTTGGAAGAGCAATCACTATTATGAAGATCTCCCACTATTTAATTTTCTTTATTTTAATCATGCGAAAAATTTCCAAAGCATAATAATCACTATTTCATGGTTGCTATTGCAATTGGTTAATAGTTAATTCCTCACTGCCTAAAAATGTCACTTTTCTGCAATGATTTTCCTTTGCCCTACTCCCAAATAGCACCTAAAATATACTTGCAATGCAGGTTGAAATAGGTGCTAATCCATTCTGTTCCTGAAAAGCATTGCACAATAATTTCCTGTATGGTTAATTTGATGACTGTTTTTGACTGCACTTGAAAATGTTACAACAATGTTAATTTGATACAGATGAATGGCAGAGACCTCTGCACTCAGATTTCCTCTAACAGTTCTAGGTCCAGTTCAGGGGCAGCCAGCACCAAACAAACCTATTGCTACTGATTTCAGAGCTGCTACTTCAGTGTTAACTGTCTCAAGGAATAGGCTTTGATTGTCAAGTGAGTCCCTTTTTGTTTGCTTTTTCAGCAGAACTAGTGGTGTTGCATTCAGACTTGTTGAAGAGTGTTGTTATGACTTTACACATAGCAATGAAGGCCATTATTAACGATATGATTAACTACCACACTCTTTCTGTTAATGTGTTATTTTAATGCAGATAAGGGAAACAATCACAAGCTCCACTGCTGATTCATTCAGACCAATTTCTTCTGAGCTCCTGACAATTGTCTCCCTACCACATTCATTCTTCCCAACCATGTCACCTGGAGTTAAAAAAAAGCTTCATAGTCAAGACAGCATCTTCCTCCTCTTCTCAAGCTATCAACCTTAATTCTTGTACTTGTTCTCTATGTCTCTCTGCTCATTGCCTGCTACTGCTGTGTAACCCACTCATCAACTCCTCTCAAGTATGCTGTGCTAGTGCCTACTCTGCTGTTTGTTAAAAATCACGCAACACCAGGTTATAGTCCAATAGGTTTATTTGGAAGCACTAGCTTTCAGAGTGCTGCTGATGAAGGAGCAGCACTCCAAAACTACTGCTTCCAAATAAACCTGTTGGACTATAACCTGGTGCTGTGTGATTTTTAACTTTGTACAACCCAGTCCAACACCGGCATTTCTAAATCACTATTGTGCTGATGCTTTCCCATGCAGCACACAAGTATATTCACAGGGCAGTGTACCTTTAAATAAGCATGAAAACCATCAACTTGCAATTTTACGGCTATTTTGGACAGCTAAGGATGCAAAAGCTATTAGTGTGAAACCAAAAGTATGTACATTTAATGGCAATGTTGTTCACTATTTTTACACAAATTTGAGATCTCAAGAGATTGCAATACCATATGTTCATTGAAATGGGACTTTGTTAATATTGATGAGAAAATAACAGCAATCAAGCTGCACCTTGTCAAGCAGTTGAGCAGTCACTATATAAATGGAGAACAATTACTGCTGTAGCAAAGCAAGGACTCAATGCCAAGTTCAAACAAGACTTACTGAAAGGTTTGCAGCTAGCCTGCACATGTTGGAAACCACTGTTATGTCATAAAATCAATCTGTAACAATTTAGGAAGGCAACATTTTAATCTAAATGCTGTTGGTACTGATATTTAATATAGACAATCAGAAAAATCTCACTCATTCTTTTTTTAATCCTCTTACATTTTTAAAGGATTTGAACAAAAACTTCTTTAAACAGGAGTAGCAATGACTTGAAATTTGTTGCTCAGGTGGGTGTTAGAGCAGAGATGTCAATTATTTCAAAAGGAACGTAGATGAGCACTTGAAGGAAATAAGCTTAAAGAGCTGAGGGGAAATTGATTGTATTGCTCCATAGATAACCTGCAAAGACTCAATGGGCCAAATGGCTTTCTTCTGTGCCATAAACAGCAATGACTTTTAACTAGTTATGTACAAGATTTTCCAATTTTTATAACCTATGTCATGTGTCTCTATGTATTTCTCCTTTTCTACATTTTGGATGTATTGCTTCTAGACCTTGGAAGGCAGGTTTTGCACATTTAAGTTTTTTTGGATCATTATAAATTATTGCATTCCAGTTGAACAAAAAACATACTTTGTCTTTTGCAGTTCCATTATTTGACAGCTGAGTGACCTTTATCAGCATTGCAATTGCCCTGCATCTTCCAATTAAGTATATGCTGGAATAAGAGACTGAGAGAGCTGGTAACTAAGTGCTTCAATCAGCTCAAAGTACAGTATTCCATTGTGGAAACATCTGCAGGCTGCACAAGATTATTGCTATTAAATGTACAGTGTATTGATTAGAACAATAAGATCCTGTAAGGACTGGGAGATTCAATTCCAAGTAAACAGCCTGGATACAATTCTAATTCTAATAGTGTTGCTCAGATCCTGAGATGAAACTCAAACTCAGCAGGGACTTTGAGATTAACTCTTTTAAGTCTGTCAATTTATTTCTATATTAGAGTTAAGAATAAAAATCATATGATTTCTCAGTTAATCTGGTGGTCACTAGTATAAAGAAATGCATTGGAAATCCTTATGATCTACCTTAGAGAAGTGGCTTTCAACATGTATAGGTCAAGTGCCTCAAGGTGGGAATCAATGGATAAATAGATAAAGTGGGAAAATGAACTTGAGGAGAAGATTAACCATGATCTTAGTGAATGATGTTGGCTCAAGAAACTCCATAGCCTATTCCTGCTCCTATATTGTATTTTCTTACATTCTTGCTGAATTTTGAGAACTCCAAATGTTCAAAAGGCTCTTGTTTGTACAACCTGAGCCTGAGCTAAGGGTATGTTAAGATCTTTTTGAGTGGAGAAAGATGTGTATCGAAAATCTGGTACTCACTTGGTAGCAAGCAGCATATTTTTTCGAGTATGGAGCTCAGCTGGGTCTGAATGTTGTCGGGTCAGGAACTCTGCTGCTGCCTTTGCAGGGAACTCAGTCTCACAAACATACCCAAAATCCCGGGCCAAGTGCACAGCCTCTCCTACAGGAAATAAATTGGAAAAGAGAGTGAATTAAGTAATTTAGGATCTGCAGTGTGAACAAAAGTTTTTCAGCATGAGGTCAAAAATATAACAGTTAATTTCTCCCACTGGTGAATCTCTGAGGTTGGCTTCAGGTTGAGCTAAGTTTCAAACCTTAAAGGCTGCACAATCTTAAGGCAGTCTTACCACACCACCATTCCGGCTAAAACTCTAATTCAAGCCTTTTAACAACTATGCTGACCTTTTCTTAGCCAGTGTTTGGATCAGCATCCACACAGCAATTATTTTAGAATTTTGCAGCTCCCTTTTTTTCAAGTGTTATGTGCCATACACCTACTTCCCTACCACAGTTAACTTTCACTGGCTCCTCATATCCCAATACATTGGTTTCAAAATCCTCTTGCCTGCTTATAAGTTCCTCAATGGTCTTGCTCCACCCTTATTCTGCGTTCTACACCTCCTCATCATTGCTTCTGATTCTATTGAGCTTGCTTCAATCCTATATGGATGGCATTCACATGAGCTATTATCCTCCTGAGGTTTGTAATTCTCTTCTTAAACCTTGATTCTTCTCTCCCCAACTGCAAAAGCCACACTTCAGTAACCTTCCCTAACTCATCACCCAATACCTGTTTCATGTCCATTTCCCCTTTTCATTTCTTCCTCTTGAAATGTCTTTATTCATGTAAGTCATTTTTATTTTCATTGTAAACAAGAAAGTTCAGTACAGTATTTTAGTTACAGGGCGACTTTGTTGGATTCTCAGATGGGAGAGCTGGTGAATGAATCCCAGACATGGATTTGGCCTTGCATATACATTTGACAGTAATCACCAGATTGTCTTAGGTAAGTAGTAGTCAGTCATTGCATTGTTCAAAAGCACTCGCATGCAATTGACCAAGGGCAACCCTGGGACCACATCAAGAATGCAGGAATTTAATTCATATGTGGATATCTAAAGAAAAAGCAATATGTTCATTCATATAAAGAAAGAAACAATGACATCCCCAGCTAGAACTACTCATAAGAGCTCTCATTTTACACAATCTGAGATGGATGTGGCTTAATAGCATTTTCTTTAATCAATTCAGCTACAAATATCATTTAAGAAATTTTGGAAGTTGGGTAAAAAGGCATCAAAAGCTAACAGTTGAGTGCCTTTCAGTAAATATTCCTCTGTTAAACATTAAGGAAAGCAAATGTTGTACTTTAGATGTATTTCACTACTGACATCAATTACAGATTTAAAAAATAGAAAGGCCTCACTAAAATATGTGTTCTTGAGTGATTCCCTACTTTGTCCTCATGCCTACTGCCATAACTATTAAAAAGTAGTTTAGAAATACTGAAATAATCTACGCTGTGAGGCAGCAGTGCTAACCACTGTGCCACCATGCCGCCCCGTGTTCTTGAGTGATTCCCTACTTTGTCCTCATGCCTACTGCCATAACTATTAAAAAGTAGTTTAGAAATACTGAAATAATCTAGAGTTTTATAATCAATAGTTTTTTTCAAGCAGGACCTTTCATAGTACCACCATGACCCAATCTTAATTTTTAAAAAAAATACTGTTAGCGCTGTAACTCTGCAAAGTTTTGTTGACTACTTAAACATTTTACGTTATGGATGTGACATCTCAATGTTTAAAGAAGCATTCCCTTCATGAAATAATGCCATGATGTCCAGAGCAATTCAAAAGATGTCATTATTCCATTATTCAGTCTCACTTGTTATAATTCATACTTCCTTCAAATACTGAGACATTCAACCTCTGCAAATTTTGGGTGTATAGCTTCTGAATTGGAATCCAAGTTCAAGGAAGAGATAGTGAGCTTTTATTGGCTCAAACCACCTGCAGAAGTGTATATCATTCCGGTCATTGTACTACAGATAGAATGGCCTTATTAGGGGCAAGGTATGTATGAGACAATGAAACTGACCATAAGACCAGAACACATCAGAGCAGAAATAGGCCATTTGGTCCATTGAGGCTGCTCCAGCTAATCTGATAATCCTCAACTCCACTTTCCTGCCTTATCCCCATTATCACTGATACCTTGAATGATTAAAAATTTTGAATATACTTAATGGCCCAGTCTCAACAGCCAGCTGTGGTAAAGAATGTTAATGATTCAGTACGAGAAGAAATTCCTCTTCATCTCTGTCCTACCTGGACAACCCCTTGCTCTGAGATTATGACTGCTGGTCCTGGACTCTTGCACAAAGGAAAACAATCTCTCAGCATCTACCCAGTCAAGCCCTGTAAGAACTTTTATGTTTTGATAAGTTGTCTTTCCCTTTTTTAAATTACATATAGTACAGACCTATCCTACTCAATCTTTCCTCATAAGGAAATCCCTCCATATTCAGGATCAACCTAGTGAATCTTCACTGGACTGCCTTCCTGAGGTAAGGGAAACTGAGAATTAGAATCCTTATAGTGTGGAAACAGGCCATTTGGCCCAACAAGACCACACCAAGCCTCTGAAGAGCATCCCACCCAGACTCACCCCCGATCCTGCTCCTGTAAACTTGCATTTCCCATGGCTAACACACCTAACCTACACATCCCTGAACACTATGGGTGATTTAGCATTGCCAATCTTTGGACTTTGGGAGGAAACCAGGGCACCCGATGGAAACCCACGCAGACATGGTAATAACATGAAAAATCCATACAGACAGTCACCCGAGGATGGAATCAAAACCAGGTCCATAGCGTGGTGAGGTAGCAGTGCTGACCACTGAGCAATCGTGCCACCCCTGGAAAACCGGGAATTTTCAAAGCAAAAAAAAAGGCTTAAAAGAGCCCGTATTGAAGCTTCTGGATCCTAAGGGTTAAAAATTGAACCTTCATAAGTTGTTTGACATAACTACAAACTCTGTAATTACAGTACAGTTTAAAACAGTGAAGATGTATAAATTGTTTAGATTCACAGCAAAGACAATGAAATCACAATAGAGCGAAGGCAGATAATGCTGACAAATTCACAAAGGAGCAGATACCTAATGTGGTCAAGCAACCACAGGCCAAACTGGTCATTCTAAATTGATCCACAGCCAGAGAAATCAGGCCTGACATAAATTGGCCAAACAAAATGAAGCATCAGCCAGCAGAACAGTAGAAGCCTAGAACAAAGATGTTACAAGGGTTCATGAGGAATCAATAACAACCAACCCTAGGTTTTCATATTGGAGAAGTGTCGATCAGATGTTCAGGCATCTTCTCTGCCTAAGTATGTGCACTTTACACCTCCCAGCATGGCAACAGTGAAGTGTGTTGATGCGATCCTATTGGATGATTTCAGCCCAGCCTATGACCCTGTTGGCCAAAGACCCACAGAACATTTTGGAAATTCAGGAGTGAACAGTAGTTAAGAACTTACTCCTGGATGCCACCCCTCAGTAAAGGCAGTGAAGACACAATGAAGCTTGAATGAAGACCCACAAGGAGGTTGTGCAGAACAACCTATACAAAGCATCTCGATAGGTATATGAATAAGAAGCATTTAGAGGAATATGAGCCAAATGTTAGCAAATGGGACTAGATTTATTTTGGATATCTGGTCGGCCTGGACAAGTTGGACCGAAGGGTTTGTTTCCATGCTGCAGAGCTCTATGACTCTATGTTTCTATTTGTGGTAGAGATCCATGCGGTAGCCTAAGAAGATTCAGCAGAAGATCCTGACCTGCAAGCCCCACCTTTGTGGAAGACAGCCAGCCCTATGTCAGAGAGGAAGGAGATTCCAACAGCCCAGCTCAAACACATGGATCATTGCAGGTTATACGGATAGAGCTAGATAGAGAGTAAATATTATGGGAATTTGGGAAAGGTCACATGGTGTTTTAATAAGGAATATCTTGTTAATAAAATCATGTTAAACCACAAACCAACTTTTGTGTCCCTTCATCTGTCTCACCACAACAGTTCTTGGGTAAAGTGATTTAATACATAAACTAGTTCAAGTGTCCAAAACAGAGACAACATTAAGCAAGCCATTCAATTTAAACATCAAGATTTTGGGAACTCATTCAAATATGTGTTTGACTTGTAACCATTAATAAAATTTCATAAGTGATAATGACAGCTATAAAAAAATCTTGTGTTACTAGTGTATTTTTTGTTTTACTGCTTAATACATTTGTTTGACATTTATTATCTTTCAAAATTTGACATCTTCTGATCTTCTGATGAAAAGAAGATCATGTGTGAACATGATGGAGTCAGTAACATAATTAAACTGAAGGAGGTCTTCTGTTTATCATCTGGGCAGCTGACAAAAGTAATTTCATCTCTGAAGAGGTGAAAGTATTGGGAATTGGAGTTCACTTAGTCAAAAATATAGAAGTCATAGAATCATAGAGGCATACAGCACAGAAACAGACCCTTTGGTCCAACTCATCTGCACCAACCAGACATTAAATCTGACCTACTCCCATTTGCCAATCCTTCCGAATTATACACCCATTCAGGTGCATTTTAAATGTTGTAATTGTACCCATCTCCACCACTTCCTTAGCAGCTCATTCCAAACATGTGAAAAGGTTACCCCTCAGGTCCTTTTTAAATCTTTCCCTCTCATCTTCAACCTATGCCCTCTAGTGTTGGACTCCCCCACCCTAGGAAAAAGACCTTGACCACTCACCCTATCCATGTTAAAGTGTTCAGCCACGGGGCGGTTGGGTTGGTTGGTGCGGACGTCCCAGAGGTGTTCTCTGAAACGTTCCGCAGGTAGGCGGCCTGTCTCCCCAATGTATAGGAGGCCACATTGGATGCAGCAGATGCAGTAAATGAAGTGTGTGGAGCCAACCAACCCAACCGCCCCGTGGCTGAGCACTTTAACTCCCCTTCCCACTCTGCCAAGGACATGCAGGTCCTTGGCCTCCTCCATCGCCAGACCATGGCAACACGATGCCTGGAGGAAGAGCGCCTCATCTTCCGCCTAGGAACCCTCCAACCACAAGGGATGAATGCAGATTTCTCCAGCTTCCTCCCCCCACCTTATCTCAGTCCCAACCATCGGACTCAGCACTGCCTTCTCGATCTGCAATCTTCTTCCTGACCTCTCCGCCCCCATCCCCTCTCCGGCCTATCACTCTCACCTTAACCTCCTTCCACCTATCG
>NC_057736.1:25973310-26041829 GCF_004010195.1 Chiloscyllium plagiosum
GTGGGGGCGGAGAGGTCAGGAAGAAGATTGCAGGTTAGGAAGGCGGTGCTGAGTTCCAGGGATTTGACTGAGACAAGGTGGGGGGAGGGGAAATGAGGAAACTGGAGAAATCTGAGTTCATCCCTTGTGGTTGGAGGGTTCCTAGGCGGAAGATGAGGCGCTCTTCCTCCAACCGAAACGTCGATTCTCCTGTTCCTTGGATGCTGCCTGACCTGCTGTGCTACACATTATAACAAATATATCTCACCTCTTTTTGATAGAGTACTGTCACATTTTCATTTTAATTACTCCTTTATACAATGACTAACAATAAAATTTAGCAAAAGAAATTTGTTGTTCTGAAAAATTATAAACCTAGATCTTAAAGCACTTAATATGATTAATGAACAACCAGGAGATGACAGGATTTATTGAAAACACACCATTTCTTAGCTATTAATTCGAAAAGGGACAAAATTGGTAAATATATTTGCATTAATATAGTGGCTTTTACAACCACAGGACACTTCAAGGCACTTTCAGCCAATTAAATTTAAAAGCCCCTTTAAAGTATAGTGACTATTGTAATGTAGGAAATGCAGCAGTCAATTTGTACACAGCTAGTTCACAGAAACAGGAACATGATCATCACCAGATAATCTATTCTTGTGGTATTGATTGCATAATAAATATTAGCTAAAATACCAGGAATAACTATTGAGCTCTTCTTTGAAATAGGATCCTTTAAATTAAACTGAAACTGGATGGGACCTCAGTATAACATTCCATGTTAAAGACAACAAATCCGAAAATGCAACACACACTCAGTGGTACATTGGAGTATTAACATTGATTTATTTTCTCGAAGTCCCACAACCCTGTGACTCAAAGGCAAGAGTACTACCAAATAGGTTACAGTGACACTCAGTTACACTGACATTGAGAACATTTTTGCACAGAAAGAGCCAAAAAGCAACTAGCTGGATATAATGGTTGTAGAGAGACTTATTTGAGATGAGCCAAATCAACACAGAAGTTACAGAATGATTATGGCACTGTTAGGAATGATAGATTTATAATAAATTAATAAGATTTTTTTAAAATTAAATAAGTTTCAACAAATAACCAACAAATAAGTAAACTTGCCAAGATCTCTCTAACAGTATCCCCCAAATATTTTATCTCTGCTACTTAGATGAACAAGGACAGTCGATGCCTGGAAACATCATTGTCTAAAATAATCCTCCAAGGTACACATCATCCTGGCTTAGAAATATTGCTTGGTCAAAATTCTGGAACTCAAATTTTAACAGCATTTTGTATGTAACTCTACCATGTGGACTGCAGCAGTTTGGTTGGTGACTCACCACTATCTCATCAAGGAAAATTATGAATAGGCTGTAAATGCTGGCCTTGCTAATGATGCTCACATCCCCTCAATGAGGATTAACAAAACAAGAAGTGAGGCTCAAATCAAATGTTGAAAAACATCATTAAGAGATATGGTAAAACGAAGAGACAGAAAGGATAGAATAGTGAAAAATGAAAGTGCATCAAGAAGATGGTTACAATAAGAGAAAATGATAATGGAGTAAAAATAATGGAAGACACGATTATTTAAGAGAGTAACAATAAACAAAGTAACAGGGAAATTAAATAATGAAAAATTGAGAAGGTGGACAAGAAAAATGACCTTGCAAATATACCTTTAAAGCAGCAAATAAATGCTTAACAGAGAAGAAATTACAAGAAAAACAATAGAACATTTACTGATTTAGTGAAGGTGTCAGTGAAATGTTGAAATTAGCTTTGAAGACAATTTTGAAAGTGGGACAAAAAGTAACTCAAGCACAGGATCCATGATAACAAAAAGTTGTCAGTGACAGTGAATTTGAGGAAGGGGATGCACACAACTCAAGCAGCAAAATGTGAGTCCTGTGGGACAAGGTTGCAAAATGGGACACTGGAGTGCACAGTATGTTAAGAAAGTGGGAGGTTGCAAAGAAAGTTGAAGGATTTGAACTCATTATTCTGGAGAGGTGTGAAAGAATGAAACAAAGTAAGGTGAAGAAAGTGTCAACATTACAAAATGAGACTGAAAGTGGAAGAAAACGTGTGTGTGTGTGTGTATACACACTGTGAGTTCAAAGGTGGAGGGTATTTCACCTCAAACTTTAGAATCACTTGGACTACAGTTAAGAAACCTTATTACAACTAAAAACATCAAAGAGATTAGCCTTCTTCAAAAACAATGATTGAGAAAGCAAATAGATCATCTATAAAGCAAATGTTTATTATTTGTCAAGTGTTAGCAATTTCCTTTTAGAAACAGTTTTTCATTTCCTTGAACAAACTCTGGCTAATCAGGCAGATAATTAGATTTGCCTACACAAATGACCTGCTTTCTCCCACCAGACAGTAGAGTCTGCAATATTTTCACGTCACACCAGTATAAACACCCTTTTTAAAAAAAAATGTTTAAAATGACTGTGCGCCTGCAAAATGGCAGCAGGAGCAAAAATTTCAAATGAAATTCTAGAACCATTGTGAGGACAGGATTCAGTGGCCTGATGATTACTAAAAACAAAATTTTACTCATGAGAGAAGAAATTCAATTTATCTCTCAGTATTCAACCTCCAGGTTTTGGATCTAAACTTCACCAGGATAATATACAGGGTGCTTCTTTGGTTCAGGTAACTTTTAATAGTTTAAAATGGTCTGCTGAGACAGAAATTACAGCCCTTTTGATTAAAATTGGAATCCTTTGCTGTTGTAAGACTCTAAAGATAAAATTCAGTATAATAAGCACAGCCTGTGCCATGCCTCCTCCACCTAGTCATGACTGAATTTGAGTCACTCAGCAGATCAGCACAGATCAGCACAAACCAATTGCCCAGCCAAATTTTTACCTAATTTGGTCTCAAAAGAGATCAGATGTTTGTACAGAAGATTTCATTTAAACCCAAATTTTGAACTGCATCCTCAGTCCAAGTATACAGTATGACTTTTGTGTGTAAGATACACACAAAATAATAAGTAACACATTGCATTAATAACAAGTGTATGTTTGTAATATACATTTGTAAATAAACTACCTGTACAACTTGCAGTAAATCCACAAATGGTATATTTCACGGACAGGATTCAAGCTAAAAGGATGTTTTGCTAACCACACAATGGGTAATGTGGCATGTGTTTCAGTTCAAGTGCCAGGCTGTAGTCCCAATGACTGGCTGACCATATTCTTTTGACCATCCACAGCAGGAAGCATGCTGACCGAGTTTGCAAAGCTCAGAATACCTGTCAGATTTTAGATCTGATTTTGCCATTGGATGACATTGACCAAATACCCTGATTGTGGTAAGGATTGAAAACCAAGTTAAGAGTATCAGTTCCACTCAATGCGTGATGCATTTGCCTGTGCTGGAAGCTGCATATATTCACACATAGAGCCCTTTTCTTTGTAAGCAAAAGGAATTTATCCATACATTGCATCTTTTTTCCATTGAGGAAAGGATTATGGAGACTGTCAATCTATGTTGCATTCAGATGGTAATGCTCAGTCTAAAGTAGATAAGGAAAGCAAGTTGTTAAAATGGGAAATATAAGAAAGCTATAAACCATATTAATAGTTAAGAAAATGAGCAATGATCTGGCAAGTGGAATTTAATATCAGAAAATATGAACTTGCCTTTTTCAGCAGGAGGAATAATAATAAAGCATATTATCTAATTGGTGAAAGATTACAAGATGCTGAGGCATCCGGGTGTTCCAGTGCAAAAGGTTAGTGTGCAAGAGCACCAAGTACTTAGAAAAGCTAATATGATGTTATTGTTTATTCCAAGAAAATCAAATACAAAAGTTAGGCAGGTTAGGCTTCAGTTATATAGACCTTTGGTGAGACCCCATCTAGTGTCTGAAAGATTATTAAGAGGTTAAGAATCATCAGTGTTTTACATTTCCTGGTCTGCTGTCTGGAAGAATTCTTCAAGGTTATTGATTACTTAGCCTATTTAATGACATACTGTTGCTGGGTTTTAAAATTACAAGTTGTCATAAATACAGACTTAGAGCAATTGGTAAATAGGATATGGTGGTTGCTCGAAATTAACAAATATCAGCAGGACCTTGATTGATTTCAATCAAGCTCACTGACTTTACTGGGTTTTCCAATTCTTGCAAAGCAGTTAGTCTTAAAATATTAATGTCACCATTTACTGTTTATAAAATCAAACAATCAAAAAGACTGAACCAGTCAGAACAAAAGGATGTTATGGTCAGTCTTCATAATAGTTTGACTATTCAAAGGACACAATGAAGGCAAAGTTCTTTAAGCATTCAGACAAAAGAAAAGTCAGTAAAACATTTGTTTACTGAGATGACAGACAGGCAGCATGATAATCGTTTTGGCACTGTAGCAAACAGAAATGGTTATAATCATGCTGCACACCACAATAGGAGAAAATCATCAATTTATTTTTAGACCTAAAAATAAATATTAATAATAACAATATTATCTTAAATATAATAATAATTTAAAATAAATATAAATAATAAAAATAAATAAATATATATATGTTTTTCCCTTTTCCCTCAAATTTATTAATGGAGTTTACAAGAGGCAAAAAAGGACAGAAAGAAATTCCTGTAGTAGTTTTCACTTACAATTTGAAATGTCTTAACATATCTTATTAATGGTCTCCATGATCTTACCATCCATTTGTAACTTACTAAGCACTAAAATCTCCCCCTGAATTTTCTTGGCCTCTGTCTGTCTCTTTTTTTACCCTATATTTGGCAACTGTGCCTTCAGAAACCAACCTCCCAAACTCTAAAATTTTCTTTTTAAACTCTCCCCTTGTTCATTTATCCCTCCATCAACCAAACTCTTCCTTGCAAAATGTCTTTTTGAGCAATGTGATAATTTATCCTAATTATTCTTTCTTTGGTCAAATTTGGTAGTGCTTATGTCTCTATGAATCAACTTGCAATATTCATCTATATTAAAAATGCTATGAATAGAAATGCAAGATTTTGTAGTTAACCTGAAAGAAACAAATGTTGGGAGATCATAACGAGTCAGACAGCTTCTTATTCATCTGCACTTTGTAAAAGAGAATCTTGATTATGTAAAAGGTGCTATCAATTGAAGCTGCTTACATTGAGTTGTCTGATAAATCTGTTTATAGCACTAAATTCCAAATTTGCTGTTTTATATTCTTAATATGAGCAATAAGCTCATTTGAATTTTTTAATGAAAAACGTAGCTTTTAATTATAGGGGAATAGATTATATTTATGGAAGCAGTTTAAGGCAAATTTTAGGCAAAAAATGAAGTTATGCTCCTTACCTCATTTGCTTGCACAATGAGATCAATAGGCATGTAGATCTTCATGTACTTGTGTGTTGTCATCCAGTATTAATATGAAACAGTTTGGAATATGTAGAGTACATATTTGTTGAGTGCCTGAAAATTCCTGTAGGATTCTGCAGAACCAAGCTCCTGAGGTTGAGTCTCAAAACTAATTATCGACTTTTTATATGCATTCATGAATTCACAGGGGCATAAATACGTTTTTACCCCCATGTACATTTATCAGCATGCAGAACCAAAGGGTTTAAACATGAGCTTCTATTACAGATGCCCTTGAGTGGTTGCTGAAAAATTCCTTACCTTCGACAAGTGAGGTGAGTAAGGTAACGTTGGCTGCTTTGCGCCTTCCTGCAGGCAAATTCAATCCAATCTTTTCCAATTTTTCTCTCAAAGATCTTCCTCCATTTTTTGACTTTGCTCTAAGGAAGACAGACATTTGTTTCAATTGAGTGCACAGATGGAAAAGTAACAATTTTATACAATTCTCTGTTTATTCAATATATATATGAATTTAGCAAGATTTCATGAAAATATTAATGATTTTATACATGCTCACTCTAACTTGAAATACATTTAATTTCTATGTAGTTTGCTTATCTCCTTTTATCCTACTTCTTAGTTTGCATTTTATTATTTCTTGTTAGATTCTATCCTTCCTAATTTTCTTTCTTTAGTCATTTCTTCTTTTCCAGTTCATACTGCCTTTCATCCCCTATACTTCTCATGTTTACTATTATCTCGCTGTTCCAAACTAATGTCTTAATTAATCTTTATTCTTCTGCTTGATTCTTTTTTTCTCTCAGCAGTTCCTCCCCGCTGTATAGGTCATTCTTTACTTGACCCACCTCCTGAGCACGCCTCCGAGTAGTGATGCGTTCAAACACTCTGGTGGTGACAGGCGCCTCTGAACCTCTCCCACAGTCACTTTGTACTTGGACGTAGAACTAAGCAGTGACAGACGGCCTGGGACGGAGCAGAACACTTCATTTGGGTTTGTCACTCCTCCAATCAAGCCATCCTTTTGCATGCTTGAAGAAAGTGAACCACCATTTGCTTTAATCGGCATTGGAACTGAAATAGAGCAAAGAGAAAAAGAGGTACTGGACAATATAGTGCATCAAAATTTGAATGCAGTCTATACAGAACCAATAGGGATCACAGAACAGGTGAGACATTCTGCGATGGAAAGAGTGTTTGTCAAATATCAGGCAGTAAAATAATATGTCATTTTTCATTTAGATTATGGTCATGTACTGAAAACTCAAATGAAACAATGATGGTGACAGAAGTTCCTGAAAATGTCCATTAGTCTAGGTTTGCGCATCAACAGCAAAACCACAAACTCATATGGTAAGTCCAAAACTACTGTTGTAGCCCAAAACATCTCAGTTATTAATGCTAGCCATCCATTAATTTGTACACTAACAAGCACATTGCTGATCAAAATCTAGAAATAGAATGCTTTAAAGCAGACAGAGGATGATAAATGCCAGTAATACTTCTGCTCCAGAGATCACAATTAGAAACCAATTTTTACTGGTCCTGAACATTGTCCAGAGGTACAAAATATTTATTTTTTGAAAGTATTAAAACTTCTCAGAAATGGATGTTGACTTCATGGGAGCAGGACATGAACCATCTGCCTTCCCTAAATCAGGAATATTTTCCTAACCTAATGGAGGGAGAAGAATACACTGAGTCACATATTAATTATGCCTGGGTCTACCTTCAATGGCATATGAACCATTGACCATTGTTCTAGTGGAAAAATATACCTCATTCCTGATGGTAGTGAATTTGAATACTTAAAGAACTGGCCAACTAGTGATAAAAAGCTCAGACTAAAACTACTGCTAGTTGTCCAACCTAGTGTCTGCTCAGCATGAATAGGGCCTACTGTAAATGGAAGTGCATTGTATCAAAATTTGTTTGCCATCAAATGCATAATGTTATGAATTTAACAAAAGTAAATTCTTCCCAAGTGCTGATTCAATTCAAGAATGTTGGTGTTATATCGCAAACTGTTCATATATATAATAGCATCTATTCAGATTTTTGTTTTAAATATATTTTTTGACAATTTTCTCTGACAAATTCCTACTGCCCACATCCACATCCCACAACATGTTCTGCTCTTTATGAAGGTACAATTCATGAAGAATTCCTGAAGAAGGACTTATGCCCGAAACGTCGATTCTCCTTCTCCTTTGATGCTGCCTGACCTGCTGCGCTTTTCCAGCAACACATTTTTAAGCTCTGATCTCCAGTATCTGCAGTCCTCACTTTCTCCTAGGAAAGTAGGAGCAGCAAGCCCATTGCATTTTCAGTATCTGTCTTAGGATGATATCCGATTAATTCTTCCCCAAAATTGTTTTGGGATGATGGCTGTAGTCAAATTTTTCTAAGTTAGAATGCAAGGCAGAAGACATATGGCTGAATTTTATGATTTCTTGATTAGGTCCTTTTTTTGGAGGGTTACTTTTGCCATAGAGCTGAGCTTGTTCTCACACCAGATCTTTTCAAACATGCCACATTAATTATCTACCCACCCCTATGGCAACACTCATGTGCAGTTCTGTCCTGTCTTATCATGCACTATTCCAAAAGCAAAACTCACCACTCAGCAGAAGATCAGCATTCCTTTCAACTGCACCATATTTGAAAGGTTGCTGTGCATCTGGACAAGCGCTGAAGCTGGCCTGCCCATTGACAACCAGACTCTGAATATGTCAGAGAAGAAAAAGATAGCACCGCAAATCTCCAACCGGGACTCAAACATCCTGCTCAAGAGAGCAGTGCAAAGAAACAGATTAGCAAAGGAGGGCACATCACCATACCTTGGCATCCTGGTCCCATGTTGCCACCCAAGTCAGTGTCGTCTCCACAGTGCAGAGAAATGGGCAGTGGTGCCACAAGAAGGTCAACGGCTTCCTCCATTGCTCTAAAGTAAGTGCCACACTTTACTACTTTAAAGTCACTCCATCTCTGATACTGCACCCATCTCCCAGCAAGGCTCATGTTCTGCCTCTCTCACTATTGCCTGCAATTTATTTTTCACATTCAATCTCACCAGCCCAGCCTCCCACCCCACTCACTCTGTGTGGCTTCTGCAGTGGCTTTTCATTCCTTGGAAAAGCAGCACTAACATGCATACCACCAATTTTCACCTGAGTGAGAGCTGAAGGTATGTTTTTCTTCTCTCTGATGGTAGTGAATCTGTGGAAATCATTTTCACAAAGGGCTGTTGAGATTGGTTCATTAAGTAAATTTAAGTTGAGATAGACAGATTTCTAATCAGCAAGAAAATCAAGATTATGAAAATATGTTAGGAAATTGGACTTGAGGTTTAACAGATCAGTCATGATCTCATTGAATGACAGAATGAATGGTCTTATGACCAGTTGTGTATGTATGTCTGCATGTATGTGCATGTGTTTCTTAGGGTGGGTACAGGTTGGGCGTTGTTTCTTCACTTCAGCAAATATAGTCACTGACCAAAAGAACATCTCAGTGCTCAACTAAACTGTTTTGCTATAGTTCATTTAGAAGTTGACCTCCCATTGTTTCCATTGGGTAGAGAATATTGATTAAATATATAGAGGCCTCCATACATTGATTTAAAAGGAAAAAGATTACAAAACTGTTCTATGATTGCTGAAAATTAAAATTATTTAAGCTTGGGGAATTTTGTTCAAGTTAATTCAATTTGTATTTACAGTTTCATGAAAACACATTCTAATTTGAAGCACAAATATTCAGTTCCTACATTAGATGCAAGTTTGCTCCCCACCCACTGTATAAACAAGATAATACTCAGCATTAGTATAACCAGTCTTACTGCATACAAATGTGATTAGAAGCACTGTCTTGCTTTACCTAATCCAGTAAAAGGATTTAACTGCATGTCTAAATGTCATAGTCATAGCAGCAATTATCAAGTCAAGGAATAAAAAATAGTTGTGTTGACAAGGAAACATACACTTAGGTATGATGGGATTTCAATCCCATCCAGTACTGAATCACTGTTCTGTTGCTATAAGCGGCAAAATGAGGGTCGCACTCAACAACTGGAAAAATGACTGGCCAGTGTTTCTTGAATAACTCATGATGTTAGTTTGAGAACTACTACAGCTCTAAATGGTGCACATGCAAGGTGAATTATGGTCCATGAAGACCAGAATGGGAAAAAAACAGAGGGGAGATAATATCTAATATACTCTCAACCAAAAGATTGTGGAAGTGAAATACATTTGGAATATCAATTACAAAAATATCCTGAGATCTTGATTTAAAATAATTTCCTTCGGTAGATATGAAGGAAGGCATTTGGTCCATACAGATAGGTTGCCCATTTCATCCATTAATTTCTACTGTAAATGAAATGTTTTGTAAACATTTATTACATAGAATGTCACAGCTCAGATTTAAGCCAATCAGCCCAGTATATCTATATTCGTTCTTATGCTCCATGTGAGCTTCCTCCCAGCTTACTTTCTCTCACCCTGTTACCATATCCTTGTATTCACTTCGCTCTAATATACTTATCAAACTTCAGCTTAAATGCTGCAAGTGGTAACAGGTTCCAAATTCTAACCAGTCTCTGAGTGAATAAGTTTTGTCTAAACCTCTGGAATGTTTTATACAGCATCATTCACACTCATTGCAAAATAAAATGAGGAGAATCAAAGGTGCCCTGGCTTCCACATCTGTACCAGAACTTAGATCTTTCCATAGACTGGTGAATTATTATGGAAAGTTTATACAGAACCTGCATCCATCCTGGCACCTTTACATCTGCTATTGAAAAAGGTCAGTCTTGGAAATGGTTTCATGTAGAAGATATAGCTTTTAGGGAAGAGAAGAAGCAGCTATCATTATCTAAGGTGTTGGCACACTACATCCCAAGCGAGATCTGGTGCTGACAGGTGATGCCTTCCAAATAATATCAGGGTAGTATTTGACTCACAGGCGGCCCAACAGTGAGGAAAGTCTAATTGCGTCCACTTCCAGGACTTTGGCTGATGCAGAGTGCAAGTACGCCCAGATAGAGAAGGAAGGTTTGGTGGTCATCTTTGGTGTATGGAAGTTCCACCAATACCTTTACAGATGTAAATTTAAATAGTAAATATACCACAAACCCCTGCGAGGGCTAGTCAAACAGGACAAGGCTATAAAGCCCAAAGCTTCAGGTCAAACTCAGCAGTGGATTCTCATTCTAAGTGTGTACAATTGCAAGTTGGATCGCCATCTGGGAGGCCAAGTTGTAAATATGGATGCCTCGAGCTGCTTCCTGCTGGCAGAAACACCATCAGTGGTGCCGCCACTGGCCACTGGTCCATTTTCATTTTAAATTTCCTGGACACCCTTCCTGTCACCGCTGACAATATCAGACCATGGGCACAAAAAGATCTGGTTCTGGCAAAACTAAAACAGCTGGTGGTGATGGGGGTAACAAAAGGGCCATCACAACCAGAACTGAAACCCTCCTGGATTCATTGAGACCAGATCACCATAGACAATAGCATTTTATTATGGTGAGCAAGGGTGATTGTCCCAAGCAAATGTCACCGCCAGGTGGCTGAATTCCACCAGGGTCATCCGGGAATGTCAAAAATGAAGATGTTGGTGAGATGTTATGTCTGGGGACCAGGATTGGGTGCAGACATAGCCACCTTGGTGGGGCATTGCCTAGAATGCCAACAAGGACAAAACTTACTGCTAGCAGCTTGCCCAAAATTGGGAGAATGGCAGGGTAAATCCTGGGCTCGCCACTCATCAACTATGCCAGCCCTTTCATAGGCTCAATGTTCTAAGTCATTGTGGATGCCCACTTAAAGTGGTTGGGTGTACATAGAGTGTATTTGTCAAACACAGAGACAAAGTTTGGTGCCGAAATGACAGAAGTGGCCCTGCATGGGTAAGGGGCATTGTCAACGCAAGGTCAGGTCCCATGACATACAAAGTTTGAATAGGTGAGGTGCACATGGACCACATGAAAGCTGCAAACTCATAAACAGGACAGGAGCAAAACATACCCACACCTCAGAGCATCCAGAAAGGCCGTCGGAACTCATGGGTTCTCCCCATCCATCTAGAGTCGAAGCAATCTCAGATTCTGAGATTGACATGGCAGACACATTTACTGCCTGAAGAAGAGGATGAATTTCTTCTGAGATGCTGTGGATGTAAGATGCTGGCCATGGTCCAGTACACCTGCCCCCACCTCAACAAATTCTGGAGCTGCCACGGCATGGAGCTCTTCTTCCCTCACCTCTGCCTCTGTTCCTTCTTCTTGGACAAAAACTCCCAACCTTTCTCTAAGGACCCCTTCTCCCACATCCAACCTTCCTCCTCCACTTGGTGAGCCCCGCCCCCGCACCGGCCTTGTACCCACCCTAGAACTCTTCATTGCTGACTGCCAACGTGACACCAGCCACTTAAATGTCTCCACACCCCTCACCTACTCCAACCTCACTCCCTTCGAATGTACAGTTCTCCACCCTCTCTGCGCCAACTCCCGGTTCACCATCAAACCTGCTGACAAAGGCGGGGCGGTGGTTGGCTGGGGAACGTTCCTCTGTGTCGCAGAGGCCGAACGCCAACTCACCTGACAACACATCCCCCTTACCCACGACCCCATCATGCCAAAATCACTTACACTGTCCGTGCCCTCATTGCCTTTCACTGTCTCAAAACACATAGTCTCCCAGCCCCGCACTGCCCAGTTCTATCTGCTACCTAAGATCCACAAGCCCAACAACCCCGGCCAACCTATTGTCTCAGCATGCTCCTGCCCCACCGAACTCATCTTGTCCAACCTCGATTCCATCCTCTCCCCCTTGCTTCAGGTATTTCCCACCTACATATTGACACCAAACATACCCCCCATCTCTTCAGTAACTTCCAGTTCCCTGGCCCACAGCGCTTTCTCTTCACTATGGATGTGCAGTACTTATTCATGTCCATGCCCCACAATATACCGACCACTGCAACACAGCTGGAACTGACAACCGGAAGCGGCAGAGACAAACCACTATAAATGCCGGAGGAAACATCACAGAAGCGCTTCACAGGAGGCTCCCAAGCACTGAGGAGGTCACCTAGACAGGGGACGAAACGTCTGCAACACAAATTCTCAACTCAGCGAATAGAACCACAATAAGAATGGCCTGCAGGCTCTCCAACAGTCTCATCTGATCCACCTCCACCGATACCCTCCTCCACCTCGCCGAACCTGTCCTCACCCTCAATAACTTTTCCTTTATCTCCTCCCATTTCCTCCAAATCCAGGGGGTGGCCACGGGCACTCAGATGAGCACAGCTACACCTGTTTCTTTGTCGGCTATATCAAACAGTCCCTCATCAGTACCTACACAGGTACTGTGCCCCAACGCTTCTGCCGTTACATCAAAGACTGTCGTTACATCGGTGCAACGCCTTGCTGAACTGGAGCTGTTCATTGACTTCACTCACAACTTCCACCCTGCCCTCAAATTCACTTGGTCCATCTCAGACACCTCCCTCTCCTTTCTTGACCTCTTCATTTCCACCATCAGTGTCCAGACAGATGTTTCCTACAAACCCACAGACTCCCATAACTACCTGGACTACATCCCCTCCCACCCAGTATCCTACAAGAACTCCATCCCATTCTCCCAATTCCTCCGCCTCCGTTGCATCTGCTTGGATGAGGAGACATTCCATTCACAAGCATCCCAAATGTCCACCTTTTTTGATCAAAGTGCTTTTCTTCCCTCTGTCATCAAGACAGCTCTCCACTGCACCTTTTCCATTCCCATTCCACTGCTCTAAACCTACCCTCCAAACGCAATAAAGACAGAGTCCCCCTTGTCGTCACCTACGGCCCCACCAGTCTCTGCATCCAGCACATCATCCTTAACTACTTCCACCAACTCCAACTAGACTCCACCATTAAGAACATCTTCCCCTCCCTACCCCTCTCTGCCTTCCTCAAGGACTGGCTTCTTTGACATCCTTGAATTGCACCACTCTCCCCACCAAACTCCCAGGTACCTTCCCCTGCAACTGGAAAAGATGCAAGACCTGCCAGTATACTAGCCCCCTCACTTCCATCCACAGCCCCAAACAGTCCTTCCAGGTGCGACAGAGGTTCACCTGCCTCTCTTCCAACCTAACTTACTGCTTCAGGTGCTCCTGATGTGGTCTTCTCTACATCAGGGAGACCGAATGTAAACTTAGGAAACAGTTTGCTGAGCATCACAGCTGGGTCCGCAGGGGCTGACCGGACCTCCCAGTCACTGTCCATTTTAATTCCCCTTCTCACTCCCTTTCGAACCTGACCATCCTCGGCCTTTTCCATGGCCATAACAAACAAAACCGCAAATTGGAGGAACAACTCCTCATCTTCTGCCTGGGCAGTCTACAGCCCAGAGGACTCAACATTGAATTCTCCAATTTTAAATAACCTCCCTTCCCAAATCCCAACTCACTTATCAGCTCCATTCCTTCCATTCCATTCCTCCCTGCCACCAATCGGATTCATTCCTCCCATTGACCTACCAGGTAGTACCCTCTACCTGTCTTCACCCATCCCCACTTCACCTCCTGGCCCCCCCACCCCCTCTATCTACAACTCCCCCTAAACCCACCCCCAGTCCTGAAGAAGGTTTACACCCGAAATGTCGACTTCTCCACCTTCTGATGCTGCCTGGCCTGCCATGTTCTCCCAGTCTTCTGCTTGTATCTGAGGCTGAGTCAGCGGAACTGGACATGGTGTGAAAACACGTCAGGAGAGGCTACAAGGTAAAGAACAGGCTGATGTCCTCTGACTCTGATGTCCTCTGATGTCCTCAAATCCTTGGAGAGCCAGGGCCACGACACTCCTGTTTATATCTGTGAGCCTGGACTTCTTGAATGGACCAAGCTAACAGCCCCAATTGGGGAATTCATATTCCATGAGTGCTCCCGGCTGACCCCATTATAATTACAATATCCCTTCCCCTCTGAGTCAGAGGAACTGGACATGGTGTGAAAACACGTCAGGAGAGGCTACAAGGTAAAGAACAGGCTGATGTCCTCTGACTCAGAGGGGAAGGGATATTGTAATTATAATGGGGTCAGCCGGGAGCCCTCATGGAATATGAATTCCCCAATTGGGGCTGTTAGCTTGGTCCATTCAAGAAGTCCAGGCTCACAGATATAAACAGGAGTGTAGTGGCCCTGGCTCTCCAAGGATTTGAGGTTTGTCCTCATCTCCCTGTAAACTGGTTGAACGGTAGGGTTTGGGGCCTAGCTTTGCTGCTCCTTTCGCTTGTAAAATTGCTGTCTCTTGCGTACAGCTGTAATGTTAACTGTTTTTTGTAAACTGTTTTGTAATTTGTTTAATAAAATAAAAAAAACAGGAGATTCAGCATCTCCTTAATTTAAAAACACAGGAGTATAGTGGCCCTGGCTGTCCAAGGATTTGAGGTTTGTCCTCATCTTCCTGTAAACCTGTTGAATGGTAGGGTTTGGGGCCTGGCTTTGTTGCTCCTCTCCCTTGTAAAACAGCTGTAAATGTTAACTGTTTTTTGTAAACTGTTTTGTAATTGCTAAATAAAATTTAAAAAAATAAACAGGAGTGTACAGGGGCGAGCTGTCCTAGAGGTGTCGAAAGGTGTGTCAGGGCAGACCGAGAACTGGAAGGGCATGGGGTGGACCGAGAGCCAGAAGGTGTGTAGGGGCGGGCTGCCTTAGAGTAGCCGGAAGGTGGGAGGGATGGGGGCTTGCTGGGTCTGTATTGCATGCACTGTTTTTTATGTAATTGGATTGTCTTTTTATGTACAAATGTCACTGTTGCTGTCTTGTAATGTTTGAAACTGGGATTTGAGGTTTGTCCTAATTTCCCTGTAAACTGGTTGAATGGTAGGGTTTGGGGCCTGGCTTTGCTGCTCCTTTCCCTTGTAAAATTGCTGTTTCTTTGTATACAGCTGTTAATGTTAACTGTTTTTTGTAAACTGTTTTGTAATTGTTTAATAAAATATATAACCAGGAGATTAAACAAAATAAACCACCGTGGGCGGCACGGTGGCACAGTGGTTAGCACTGTTGCCTCACACCGCTAGAGACCTGGGTTCAATTCCCCCCTCAGGCGACTGACTGTGTGGAGTTTGCACGTTCTCCCTGTGTCTGCATGGGTTTCCTCCGGGTGCTCCGGTTTCCTCCCACAGTCCAAAGATATGCAGGTCAGGTGAATTGGCCATGTTAAATTGCCCGTAGTGTTAGGTATAGGGGTAAATGTAGGGGTATGGGTGGGTTGCGCTTCGGCAGGTCGGTGTGGACTTGTTGGGCCGAAGGGCCTGTTTCCACACTAATGTAATTTAATCTAAACAGGAGTGTCAGAGGTTCTGTTCATTCTGAGAGCTGCTTGTCAGGAAGCCAGACCAGTGTCAAGAACTGTCCATGTGTAAATAAAGGGTGACTTGATGACGGCCACTGTGGAGTTATTTCATACACCAAATAATGATGTGTTATGGCATTATTTTACAGAGTTTGAATGATATTTACACAAAAGGGTTAAACCTCTGAGATGTGGCACACAAGATAATTGTTACAGGAGAGTCACAAGATGCAACTGATCAGTTTATGCATGCCACCTGAGCCCCAATGTCGATCATAGTCGTTATTCCATCAGCATTATTTCTCACTTCACATAACATCCACTGCCTATCAAGCATGACATTACAGTTTTTAAAATATCCCATCTATTGCTCAACACTTTGGCAGAAAAACCCTGAGGATTTAGCACTTCAGTTATTTTACAAATTGCCAGTTAAAACTAGTCTTGAATTATCCAATATTTTTTGAATTCAAACTCTTCTAGAACTGGGTTATACTGCCACCTGTGTACTGGAAAACCAGCATGTAAATATGGCTCCTACTTTACTGTGATTAAAAAGTTAGACAGTTTCTCCAAGTGTCATTGGAAAGCAAATGCTGGATTGTACCAAAGCAGGAGTAGCAATAAAATTGAAGCCTTGCAAAACAGATGTCCACAATTAATCATCACCTTTGGCAAATTATTTTACATGCATCTGCTTGCTAAGTTTCTGTTGAAATCTCAAACATTTCAAATGGGAGCATTATGAACAAATTCAATGAACAAGTGTGGAAATCTAATCCTAAAAATGACTTTGACTTTCTGAAACATAGACCCTTTGATGTTAGTCTGGTTAAAATTTCTACTTTAAAAATTATTTCAATATTATTTGTGTGCACAGAGTTGATTATTTTCTAAAAAGAAACATTGAAACAAGTTATATCTTAACAGGAGAGATTTTTAATGAAAAAAAGATGGTGCAATTACATAGGTGGTAGTGTAAATAGAAAAAGCCATTTTGGATTTTATATGTAGCATATTGAATATAAACTTTGGTGAATTTAAACAATGCATTTGTACATTCACAGTTGGAGTATTGCATTTGGTTCTGGGTACTCTATTATAAGAAAGATGTTAACAACCTTAGAATTTATGTTGCCAAATGATATTAAAGATTATGCAACCAAAGTGTTTAGATGGAATTAGAAACAGATCAGCCATGATCTGGTAGTTAGCTTAGTAAGACTGACCAGTAAGGTTCGATGATATGAGATCCAGAGAGAGCTAGCCAATTGGATACAAAATTGGCTTGATGGTAGGAGACAGAAGGTAGTGGTAGAAGGTTGTTGTTCAGACTGGAGGCCTGTAACCAGTGGTGTGCTGCTGGGTCCACTCTTGTTCATCATTTATATAACAATTTGGATGAGAATACAGGAGGCATAGTTAGTAAGTTTGCAGATGACACCAAAATTGGTGGTATAGTGGACAGTAGAGAATGATATCTAAGAGTACAACAGGATCTTGACCAACTGAGCCAATGGGCTGAAAAATGGCAAATTGAGTTGATTCAGATAAATGTAAAATGTTGCATTTTGGCAAGACAAACCAGGGAAGGACTTACACAGTTAATCATAAGACCTTATGGAATGTTGACGAACAGAGAAACGTTGAGATGCAGGTACATGGTTCCTTGAAAGTGGCATCATAGGTAGACAAGGTTGAAGAAGGTGCTTGGCATGCTTGCCTTCATTGGTCGGAACATTGAGTATCGGAGTTGGAACATCATGTTACAACTGTTCAAGATATTGCTAAGGTCACAACTGGAGTATCGTGTACAGTTCTGGTCATGTGGAAAGGGTGTCAGAAAGATTTACAAGGATGTTACTGAGGTTGGAAGGTTTGCATTATAAGGAGAGGCTGGATAGGCTGAGACTTATTTCCCTAGAGCATAGAAGGCTGAAGGGTAACCATATAAAGGTTTATATAATCATGAAGGACATAGATATGTCTTTTCCCCATAGTAGGGAAGTCCAAAACTAGAGGGCATAGGTTTAAGGTGAGATGGGAAAGGTTTAAAAGGGATTTGCGAGGCAATCTTTTCACACACAGGGTGGTGTGTACAGAGGAACCTTGATTGTCCTGCATTCACTTACCCGAATTTCGAATTATTCAAACAAGATTGCAAGGTTCGAATGCGTGGCTAAACTATGTTACCAGCATTCAATTATCCGGCGTTCGATTAACCAAACAAAATATTCCCCGCCATGGATAATTGAAGTTCCTCTGTATATGGAATGAGCTGCCTGAGGAAGTACAATTACAAAATTTTAAAAATATCTGGACAGGTACATGGTTGGGAAAGGTTTAGAGGGATATGGGCCAAACACGGGCAAATGGTACTAGTTCAGTTAAGGAAACTTGATCAGCATGAATAAGTTGGGCCTGTTTCATGCGTATGACAGTATGACACTGTGAATGGTAGAATATTCAGGCTCATAGGGCTGAATAGCATCTTCCTGTTCCTATGCTCCTTAATGCTACAGCAAAATTTTACATGGATGATATCACAGATGAGAAGTTATACAGTAATTACAGAAGGTACAGGAGTATAAATATCAGGTAAAGGTAGTATCAAGCTGAGTGGCAGATGAAATTTAATTTAGATAAATGTGAGGTGCTGCATTTTGGAAAGCAAATCAGAGCAGAACTTATACACTTAACGGTAAGGTCCTGGGATGTGTTGCCAAACAAAGAGACCTTGGAGTGCAGGTTCATCAGGTAGATAGGATAGTGAAGAAGGCATTTGGTATGCTTTCCTTTATTGGTCAGAGCATTGAGCATAGTAGTTGGGAGATCATGTTGTGGTTGAATACGACATTGGTTAGACCACTTTCGGAATATTGCATGCAGTTCTAGTCTCCTTCCTCTCAGAAGGATGTTGTGAAAGGGTTCAGAAAAAATTTACAAGGCTGTTGCCAGGGTTGGAGGGTTTAAGCTCTGGAGAGAGGCTGGATAGGCTGTGGCTGTTTTCCCTAGAGTGTCGGAGGCCGAGGGATGACTTTATATAGAGGTTCATAAAATCGTGAGGGGTATGGATAGGATAAAGACAAGGTCTTTTCCCTGGGATGGGAGAGTCCAGAACTGGAGGGCATGGGTTTAGGGTGAGAGGAGAAAGATATAAAAGGGAAATAATGGACAACATTTTCACACAGAGGGTGGTGCGTGTATGGAATGAGCTGCCAGAGGAAATGGTGGAGGCTGGTATAATTACAGCATTTAAAAGGCATCTGGATGGGTATATGAATAGGAAGGGTCTGTTTCCATGCTGTACATCTCTATGACTCGATGACTCTCAGCTTGAATGATTCCCCTGGCCCTGGTTTACAAATAGTATTTGGATACTTATGGGGTACAAATTCATGTTGGATGATGGTGCAGTACAGTGGTTAGCCATTAACAATAATGCTAACATTAATGACATACCAGGCTATAATCAGTTTTACACATTTCGATAGAGCTAAATATTGGACAGGGGCATAGATTGGATGTCTGAGGCAATGCAAATAGGTAATGCCTGTCTATTTATGTTCCCATTTAAAACTCACTACCTCAGTTCACATATGAAGGGAAACACCCTGGTTGAGGTGTTAGAGAGTTGCTGATTCTTTTCAACCATACCTAACATGAATCACTGTCTTCAAGCAAAATGGGGAATTAATAAATTAAATAGGCATGAAAGGTTTTGGCGATCATTCTCTTATCCTTAATACTTCATTTTATCTTCCTCAAATACTGTGTCATTAATAACAGTAACTGAACAATAAACTTTCTTCAATTGTGCTACTTTCTATTTACATGCAGCTGAGATGAGCTATATAAACTGTCTGGATTAAAGCACTCAGACCACCATTTATCATCTTAATTTGCTCTGCTCAATTCTTGTGCCAGCCACTCTTTTATTTTATTACAATTTTACTGATTCATCTTAGGAAAATGCGAACAGCTATTCAGCAGCACTATCTCCAAGTGGCTCCCGCTTAACACAGCCTGTGTTGTATTGGGAAAAAAAACAGCTGGTGCTCAGTCTAACAGCACACACCTGAAAAACCTGCACTGGTGTGGTTACCAGAACACAGTGCACATACTATGCTGATCTACTGCACTAATTAATGATTTCTGCTCATTTGCACATTGTAGCAGAATGAGTCCCCAGGCCTGAAAATGACTTACTGCAGGCAATTCCTACTCTCTTTATATCACCGGAAGACCAACATTTTGTGTTCAAGATCACATGTGGCTCAGCAGCACAAACTTAAGATGTGTTCAACTCTTGATGATTCATGGTATTTACTCACTGACACATTCATTTCAGAATTTATGTAGTTATACATTTACTGTAGTTGTTATCCCTCATGTAATTTAAATGACTTGAGCATGTAACTCAGCTGACATTTAAATGCAATACTTATTGAACACCATGTTACCAGGAAATTGTATGCCTTTATAGATAAACGAAAAAGCATCATATGCCACCATTTTACTTCATAAAGCAGAGCATTCTGTTGCTATCCAAGAAAGTATTCATCCCTCAACCCCCAGCATCACCAGAACTTATCAACTGCAGATCGACAACATTGTCATTTGTGGCTGCTTATTGTGACTGGTGCATTTGCAAAACAACAGCTTACAGGTACATTGGGACTTCATGAGGATGTATAAATGCAAGTTATTTCTTTATTTCCTCATTCTTTCTAATATAATCTGATTCAAACACAGTCAATCCATTTTAAAATAAATATGATCAAGTTCTATAACATATCTAGAAAATCTATCAGTTACATAACAAACATTTTATCTTAAAGGTTTTTTCCTCAATTCTTCTTTTTCTCCCCTCCTATCTTAATGCTGGCTCCTTCTCAAGGTATGGTTCTATACACAAAGTATTTCATCCATGTACTGCTGATGATCAGTGGCTCTCCCTCATTAATAGTTGGCAAGATTTCTGCTGCTGCAAAACTCAAATATTTTATTTTCTGCCAGTTGACATCCAACTGCTGTTTAGGATGCAAATAAAGTTACTGGAAAGATTACAGAGAAGGCAGACCTCAGCACTGAAAGTCTGTTTGATCAGCACCTTCCCTCAATGATTTGCTATTGTCAGGAACACAGCTAAGATGTAAACAGGATTTCAGCTTTTCCCAGTAAAGAGGATAACTTTTCTTGCTTATTATTCTGGAACTGACAGCTATTATCTGCATACCAATTGACTCTTGAAAAACAGAAAAAATGAGTACAGAATAGATAAACTCTGCCTTGGTGTTAATTCATTACAGCTAGCATGATTGACATTGGAAATTAATTTTCAAATCTGTTGATAGTTTATAGTCCCAAACAAACTCTGTCAATAACTAAGTATCCATTTTTTTGCCAGCAGGAAACACATGACATTAGTTTCTTGTCTTTGTAACAAAATAGCATTTATTATATTATTTTATTTGACCCTATTGGGACAGTGAAATTACAGCGGTGAAGTATACTAGTGTATGAAAACAAATCTAAAGAAGAGTTAAAAGCCAAGAATAGATCATTGGGAATGCCAGAGTTGATTAAGCAAGGATAAGAGGAAAGCCATTCCCTGTGATGTACTGATTGCACTGAATTATAGAATGGAAACTCATAAATGCTACGCTCTGGAGCTGAACCACTAGGGAAAGATGGTGGAGCAAAGTGGCACAGTCAACCATGACAAGGGCCATAGAGATTTAAGGAGATCAAGGAGGGATAATGCACCACAGTTGCAATTACAAAATTTAACATGTCTGACTCTGATTAGGCAGGTGTTTGGTGCTGTAAACAGGGCAGAATGAAACTAGAAGAATTCCAACAGGGGTTTGTGGACTAGATGGGCATAAAATTGGAGTGTAACAGTATGGTCAGGAATTTAGACAAGGAGAATAAGGATGATGATCTGGCATTAATTGAAAAAGGCAAATTTAAAAAGGTTGACTTTCTGTGTGAGAAAACTGTGCCAACAGTTTTGAAATGAGAGGAACAATACTATGGCCAATGTGTGGACATGGAAAACCAAATGGAGAGGGAGCACAAGGCAAGTTCAATGGAAAGGATCATCCTGAAGCAAACAAAACATGTGGACAGGTGCAGACTGGCAGAGGATGGAGTTATTGGAAAGTTGGGCATGGGAAGAGGATTGATAGATGGTGGAATAGACAAATCTCAATTTTAGAAGAAAAAAAGCCCTCATGTTTGGTGTAGGAGAGGTGGGTGAAAAGATTACTGTCAAAGATTTTCATAAGAAGTAATTTATTGTATACAGAAAGTATCATGGCTGCCCTTATCATCCAAGACAGTCTTAGGATAATCATAGCACTTGAGGCACTTGAGGTCAGCTAACATTGTGCCAAAGTTACTTGCAAACCTTGGGCTTCAGGACCGAAACAAACTGTACCTGGAGAACAGCAAGGTAGGCAATAGTGAGTGGCATTTGGACATGAGGACATTGACGCCAAAACAAAATAACCTGTTTAGTAAATCGACATTATCAGTGGTATCATGGCAAATTGATGGCCAGAATAAAGGAAGTTGGGAGTTTGAAATCAAATTGATAGATAGCTGGGTTGAGTTTCTTTCCACAGGAGACGGATTGAAGGAATACAAGGAGATGTGGATGATAAAACAAATAAGAAAAGGGTGGGTAATAGCATGATCAATGACACTGACCATAAGTGTGGCACAGTCATATGAAATATGACAGTCAATGGGACAAGGTGGCATGGTTGTGATTGTGGTTGAGTGAGTTTCTATGAAGTATGTGGTTAAATGATCTAAAGGAAAGAAACAAAAACAATATGCAGTGAGTGGTTAGGATCTGGAGTCCACTTCCAATGAAGGTGATGGAGGCAGATTAAATTGGGTCTTTCAAAAGAGAATTGGATAACTATCTGAAGAAAAATAAAAATCAAGACTCGAGTCAAAAGATAGGAAGTGGGACTAATTGAATTGCTCCAGCAGACAGCCAGCTCAGACACAATTACCTCCTTTTGTACTGTAATCATTCTATGATTCTATGAAGTGAATCATGAAGTGGTAGTCCAATGAAATAGATGGAGGTTGAAATTATTGTTGAAAAGGTAATCAGTGCAGAGTGTTTGGCAGAAGTGGAAGGCTTAGAAGAATCCCTACAGTGTGGAAACAGGCCTTTTGGCCCAACAAGTCCACACCGATCCTCCAAAGAGTAATCCACCCAGACCCATTCCCCTACCCTACACTTACCACTGACTAATGCACCTTACCTGCATATCCCTGAACACAATAGGCAATTTAGCATGGCTAATTCACCTAACCTGCACATTTTTGGATTGTGGGAGGAAATCTGAACACCCGGAGGAAACCCACGCAGACACGGGGAGAATGTGCAAAATCCACTCAGTCATTCACCTGAGGTTAGAATCAAACCCAGGTCCCTGGTACTGTGAGGCAGCAGTGCTAACCACTGAGCCACCATGCCACCTGAATTAGATAATGAAATTGTCAAATCAATAAAAGTTGCAGATGATGAGGACTTTGAAGGAATAGTGGAAAGGTTTGAAGAGTAAGGGAAATAGGGACAGGAGTCAGAAAGAGCCATATCCAAAGGTTGAGCGAAAACATTTTTCCATGCATCTGACTCTAAAGTATCTTTCATTAATATTAGCTTATGCGTCCCTGTACTAACATCTCAGTTTAACATGAAATAATCTTCCAAGTCTGCCTTATCTTTCCTTTTCATGTTTACTTGTACAAATGCTTTTTCAAAAGAACTTAAACTTTCTCCAGTCTCCTTGGGACTTTGCTGGAATCAGTGATTGACCTCTGAACTGGCTCCTTGGTTTCATTTTATCCCTATTCTATCATTAGCTATTTCTCCAATGTTCATAGTGTAAGAGTGTAATTCATTGCCCTATTGTTGTGCAGCACCTTATATTTATTTGCAATTTCCATATTTTAATTCTTGTGCGAGCTATTCTCAATCCTTCCCATTTTACCACCCTTCCAGTCCTGAACCCCCCACGCCACACAGTCCAATTTAATATCATGTTTCACTGTGGCCAATTTCTAGTTCATTAATATACACATGGATATCTTTTTCAGAAGTGTTTTACTGTATCTTGGAAAAGCAGACAAACCTTAGTGGCATCAATTACAACTGGTAGTGGTTCAACACGCCCTGTGTTGTATTGGAAAGAAAACAGCTGGTGCTCACGCTGACAGCATAGACACTAATGTTGTTTCCAGATCAGAGTGCACACACTATTATGAGTTTGTGCACTAATTAACAAACTAGCGGAATGAGTCCCCAGGACTAAAAAAATGACTTACTGCAGGCGATTCCTACTCTCTTTATGTAACCGGAAGAATAACATCTCTGTATTTAATCAGATCACAGCAATGCAAACAAACTAAGGATGCAGCTTAGTACTACATTCAGTTCAGTAGACAAATTTGAATAATGGCTGGTAAATTTGCTTTGTGAAGCAATATAATATTTTAACTTCCTATTAATTTCTCAATTTACATGTGACATCAACTGTTACTCAATGTAAGTCTGTTCTTTTTTAAAACTATAAAATTGTAAAATGGACTCCTGACCACAGAAATCAGTTTTAAGCGGTTCGGAGCTTAAGAACAGGAGTAGGCCACTTTAGCCCCACTCCCACCCTGAAACCAGTCCCCTATTCATTGAATCTATGGTTTCTCAGCAGCTAAACTACTTTTTACCAACTTTGTCCTATGCCCATTAATAAGAGATCATGCGATGCAGTGACAGCAACCCCATCCCTGAGCCAAAATTATAGATTCAAATCCGACCTCAGGACTTGATGGCCACAGATGGCATGCTTCAATATTACCAAATAAGTAGATTGTTATTCTGCAAATTTCTGTAAATCCTTCTGATATGTCTATGACAGATGATAACAGTAGGAGAATTTCTTGATCAGCCACAACAGTGTGGTATCTACAGTGCAACTGCTTCCCCATGTCAAAAGACTCTTATGAACAGGTTATTGCCTGGTGCAAGCATAATCCTTCTTCTGAGTGATTACTGCACACATATCCCCAAATACATCTGGTTTGCACTCTCAGGTTTGAAATTAATGAATGATCCAGCATTAATTACTATTACAGAAGGGAGTTCCAAAATTATGAATCCTCTGTGTTTTCTTACTTCATTCCCAAATTATCTGCACTCAGTTTTACAATATATCTCTAAGTTCCAATCTCCTCAACTGATGAAATAGTTTCTTTCCTACTATCCTATCAGTTTTCCTTAATGCCTTCTCATCTACTAACTTCTGAAATATTAGGAAATACAACCATTGTTTTTGCAATAATCTCTCAGAATTTAGCTCTCCAAGGGGATTTCAACTCTGGTAAAATCTGGGCTTCATTAATACACCTTCTCTAAGATATGGAACCCAATACTGCTCACAAAAACACAAGTGTGACCAAACCACTCCATTAACCTGATAGATTTTTATTGCATGTGTTCATGGCATTTCAATGACTGAATTATCTGGACCTTCAAGTTGCTTTTGGCCTCCATTTTTTCTATTTTATCGCCATTTAGACAATACCCTGTTCTGTCCATTTTAGGTACAAAATGGATAGCCTCACATTTGTATACACTGGAATTCATTTGCCAGAATTTGGCCAACTCACAATCAATACCTTTGAAATCCTTTGATCCTTTGAAATTTTATGCTCCTACCTACAATTCTTGCGATATTACCTATCTTTGAGCCTATCAGCAAATTTGGATATATGATCTTCTGTCCCTATAACATGGTTTGTTTCCTCTTTTCAACTGTGGGTAAATTTGGACAATGGCAGTACACTAAATTGACTGTGCAGATGACATTGTTACAAAATTATTTCACACCTTGTGGTTCTAGTATAGATCTTCGTATTATCAGAGGGGTCACACAGGCTAATGGTATATTACAGGATAATATTACTATTATCCCACCCAGATCATCTCTGGTCAGAACAAATGGTAAGACAATGGCAGGTAGGGCAAGTGGCAGACATTTATTGGTGTCACTGAAAGCACTTTACATTAGATGGCATAGTGCAATATAAAGGGAGGATGGGCAAGCAACCTTTCTATTATGGGCTTTTAAGCAGGAACTTCAAGAATTAACATTGCTGCATAATTCATTCTGTTGTATAAGAGGTTAATGTTCATGTTGCAATGGCTATACCCATTCTACTATGTTGCATACAGACAATGAGTGGACACTCTCACTTTCAGATGGAACAGAGGCATCTGTATCAGTTCCGTAAGGTACTAGTAATTACACCTTGCCAAAGGTAGTTGTCTTCTCACTATCACATGATAAACTTTCTTATTATCCAATTCAGTTCCTCTTCTGAATCCTCCACCACTAATCACTGGATAGACCCAAGACAAAGCAACAACAAAGGAGGATTAGTGGCAGCGAACTATCTCAAAAAACCCATACTTGGTAGAGTTGGTGCCACAAGGTACCAGGAGAGGTCATCTGGGAAAATTCCTCACATTCTCCAATTCACTCTCTCCCAGCTCCATATACAGCAATTCTGCAGCCTGTCTGATTGCATGAATTTACCTCATAAGGCCTCCTATCACTTCGTAGTGCTGTGTTTTAGTGTCTGGAAGTGATGCATCACAAAAGCCATTCGTCAGAATCGAACAAATCCTTGGCAAAACTTGAACATTCAAATTACAGCAAATTTGCTTAATGGAATTTCCAAAGAGCAGAAATATCAAAAAATCAAACAAGCTTTTGCTGCAATTTAAATAGTAAAATTTAATCAATAAAAACGCAGTGTCGTAATAAATGTGGTCATTAAGCTTTGGAACAGCCATGAAAAGAAAACTAAAACTCTCAATTTTCTAAATCTGAGCCAGACAAAATCCATAAATCACAACTGTGTTTGTTAATATTTACAATCCTCTCCATGACAGAAGTTGACATTTATTTCTATTATCTTCTAAGGATGTTTTAAACATATTTATTTTGTTCTGTACACATTAGAACAGCCTTCCTGTAAACTCAGGACTTTATGTAGAGTTATGCTGTGTTACTGATTGATGGGAGACTCATTTGTACTTATCCTGTAAAAATGGTTTTGGCAAAAATAAGTACAATACCTAATATTTTAGACAGATGTGATCTGAGGCAATTTGAAATCTATTGTTATTATTTTAAAGCTTGACATCTTTTTAATGCCCTAGGCTTTTGCAAATGTTCTCAAAATACTTCATAATCAAAGAGAAAAAGAAAACCTAATTTTCCAGCAGCTTGTGTACCTGCCAATGAAATGTATTAACGTATTGGTTGGCCAACAGCCCTAAGCATGTCGCTCAAACATATAGCCTACACTGTGAAGGTTGTTTCACAATTAGCCAGTGTTAAAACAACATGCAATACCATACATCGATGGCAGTCATGTGATGTGATATACTTTCCAGATCTATGCCATTATCACCAGCATTACTTTTTTTCCGTTTCTTCATTATTATCTATTGCATACAACCTTTTCACAACAAAGTGTTTAAAAATACCAAAATTTGTGAATATGAGATTATAGGTTTCACATTATAAAGAATAACAAGCAGCTGGCAGTGAGTTTTAGGGAGTAATTTAAGCTTGGCGTTCTGTTGACGTTTACAAGTCTGCTCGAGCTTCAGTCTTGCTATTAATGGCGTCATCAGAACCACTTTATTGAATTACTGCTTTTGTAACTGACTGCCAGCCATCTGTTATCCTATATATATGTGTTATGATGTAACATTAGACATAGATAAAAAAAATCCTTGCTGTCATTTAAAAGAAAAGAAAGTCTAAGGTAACTGGAAGTGGCAGCTTCTGCATAAATCATAAAAAATTATTATGTCGCCCTGTGATACTGCATACTGACATTGGTCAAGGAGCATCTGTGATGGGACTAGCTTTAAATAAGCCAGCTATATCCACGTCTGATCAACTCAATTAAGCTTTGAATCCTAAATTAAGCATTTAATTTATCAGAATCAAAGCTGTTAGAAACTATGAGGGAAAATGAAGGAACATGTGTCTGCAAACAAGTACTCTTAAAAGTTTCATTTCTGGACATGCTAACCAGTTAGTACTTTAAAATCCTTTGACAATACTATTTTTCTGTCTTTAAAAACAGAATAGTAATACTTATGATTATAACTTACAGTAATCTTTCATTTTATTATGAGGTGAGAGATGCTCACTAATTAATCATACTCGAGAGTTTATCAAAAACTCAATTACATGAGAAGTTGAATGTCTATAACAGAAAATCGCTAGCATGTTTTAGTAATAATGAAAGAAGGTCAACCGAAGGAGTTCAAATCTCTACCAGAACCATTGTTTAAACAATGTGATCTCAAAGAATAATTAAATTTTGCTGTCTTAAATAGGACAAGCAGTTAAAATTACTCTTAAACCCTGACAAGAATAATTTAGTTACACTGCAGAAAAAGCTTGTCCTTAAAGGATAGTGATCTGATGGAGGATGACACCTTTTTGCTGTCCTACGTGAAATGTCAATCTAATTTATATGGTAGCCACCTCCTGTGTCCAAAACCTTGAATATCTCCAATAAAATGTTATTAACAGAAAAGAAAATGTCTAAGCAATTTGCTTTCAGATAAAACATGATCTTTCTTCTTTAGCATTACATAAAAGTTGATAGTATGGGACATCAATTCAAGCTGAACCTAAAGAACAGAGAGGTTGTCAGAGTTGAGGCCATATTATAAATAATAAGTCAGGACGTCTTTTGAAATTTGACCCAATATGGAAAAATTCTTTAGTGGGTTCAGCTGTGTTGTTCTGACAATTTTTGTGATTTGTCTGCTTTCATTTATTTGGAGACAGAGAATGCACTGTGATATATAAAATTGAGTAACAATAATCATTAACTTAACATATTGCATTTGAACAATACTGTGTGCACTCATTCCAAATATTAACTTATAAATTGTTGAATGAAAATCTAGGCAAACATGTAGTTGAAAAAGTCATGATTTTTGTCATGATTGTTTCAAATAAGGACACAAAGCATACAACAATATCTAACATGTTTTCTTCTCTGAAATGCAGTCATTCCTTGTTGCTTATTCCCTGGTTGCAGTTATAACGTGACGGCAAGTGATTATAAAACAGGTTTGGAAGTGAATTACATTGAAGTTTACTGGAGTGCTGGGGTATGTAATGTTCACAGGTAGCAGGAGGCCACCTCAAACAGCTACAATTACACATCCCTGCCAAAAAGAAAAATGCCTCCCACAAAGACTCAGACACTAATGCTGCTTCTTTAATGTCTCAAGTTGGAAGAAATGCTTTGCTGTCAAACAAGGAAACCAAAAAAAAATTCATCTAATACTTTATTCACAATCCTTTCAAAAAGGATATATTTTGCACAGTCAGTAAGAATGAATGTATGACATTTATGCATGTATTATTTTCACAGCAAAGCAAGTGCTAGAATAACTTTCAACAGAAATGTCGCTTGTTATCTTAATGAAAATAAAAGCCATCTGGTGCTGTTTGTTATTATCAGTAATTATTACAAACTGTACAGATCCACAATGTTCTACAAAATCTCCACTTAGCACTGCAGACATTGCAATTGATTTACAGCCACAACTAATTTTAGGCTATATGAACATTTCTTACATCAAATGAAATATAAGTGTTCAGAAAAATAAAATATTATTAAAAATGAGATAATGAGAGTCCAGAGACAGTATATTTCTGTTAGGGTGAAACAAAAGGCTGGTAGGTATAGGGAAAGCTGGATGACTAAAGAAATTGAGGCTTTGGTTAAGAAAAAGAAGGAAGCATATGCCAAGTATAGACAGGAGAGATCGAATGAATCCTTAGAAGATTCATAAAGGCAGTTGGAGTATATTTAAGACGGAAATCAGGAGGGCAAAAAGGGGACATGAGATAGCTTTGGCATATAGGGTTAAGGAGAATCCAAAAGGATTTTATAAATACATTAAGGACAAAAGGGTAACTAGGGAGAGAATAGGGCCCCTCAAAGATCAGCAAGGCAGCCTACGTCTAGAGCCACAGGAAATGGAGGAGATATTAAACGATTATTTTGCATCAGTGTTTACTGTGGAGAAAGACATGGAAGATGTAGAATGTGTGGAAATAGATGGTGATATCTTGAAAAATATTTATAATATAGAGGAAGAAGTGCTGGATGTCTTGAAATGCATAAAAGTGGACAAATCCGTAGGACCCGATCAGGTGTAGCCTAGATCTCTTTGGGAAGCTAGAGAGGTGAGTGCTGGACCCCTTGCTGAGATATTTGTATCATCGATAGTCATAGGTAAGGTGCCAGAAGACTGGAGGTTGGCTAACATGGTGCCACTATTTAAGAAAGGTGGTAAAGAAAAGCCAGGGATCTATAGACCAGTGAGCCTGACATTGTTGGTGGGCAAGTTGTTGGAGGGAATCCTGAGGGACACGATTTAAATGCATTTGGAAAGGCAAGGACTGATTAGAGATAGTCAGCATGGCTTTGTACGTAGGAAATCATGTCTCATGAACTTAATTGAACTTAATTAACAAAGAGGATTGATGGGGGCAGAGTGGAAGATGTGGTCTATATGGACATCAGTAAGGTGTTCGACAAGGTTCCTTATGGGAGACTGGTTAGCAAGGTTAGATCCCATGGAATACAGGGAGAACTAGCTATTTGGATACAGAACTAGCTCAAAGGTAGAAGTCAGAGAGTGGTGCTGGAGGGTTGCTATTCAGATTGGATGCCTGTGACCAGTGGTATGCCACAAGGATCCATGCTGGATCCACTGCTTTATATCATTTATATAAATAATTTGGATATGAACAAAGGAGGTATAGTTAGTAAGTATGCAGATGACACCAAAATTGGAGGTGCTGTGGACAGCAAAGAAGGTTACCTCAAATTACAATGATGAGCCAATAGGCTGAGGCAGATGATGTTTAATTTAGATAAATGTGCGCTTTGGAAAGGCAAATCTTAGCAGGACTTATATACTTAATGGTAAGGTCCTAGGGAGTGTTGCTGAACAAAGAGACCTTGGAATGCAGGTTCATATCTCCTTGAAAGTGGAGTCACAGGTGGATAGGATAGTGAAGAAGGCATTTGATATGCTTTCCTTTATTAGTCAGAGCATTGAGTAAAGAAGTTGGGAGGTCATGTAGCGCTGTACAGGACATTAGTTAGGCTACTTTTGGAATATTGTGTGCAATTCTGGTCTCCTTTCTATCAGAAGGATGTTGTGAAACTTGAAATGGTTCAGAAAGGATTTTCAAGGATGCTGCCAGGGTCGGAGGATTTGAGCTATAAGGGAAGGCTGAATAGGCTGTGGGTGTTTTCCCTGGAGCTTTGGAGGCTGAGGAGTGACCTCATTGAGGTTTTAAATCATGGGGGGAATGGATAGGATAAATAGACAAGGTCTTTTCCCTTGGTTGGGGGAGTCCAGAACTAGAGGCCAAAGGTTTAGGATGTGAGGGGAAAGATATAAAATGGACCTAAGGGACACCTTTTTCGCACAGAGAGTGGTGTATTTATGGAATGAGCTGCCACAGGAAGTGATGGAGGCTGATACAACTACAACATTTAAAAAGCATTTGGATGGGTATATGATTAGGAAGGGTTGAGAAGGATCTGGGCCAAGTGCTGGCAAATGGGCCTATATTAGGTTAGGATATCTGGTCAGCATGGACATGCTGGACATCTCTAAACCTCTATGACTCTAAATTAAGAGAAACAGGTTTTGTTCTTAAAAGGAAACATTATGAACAGTGCTACCAATAAGTGAACATTTCTTTTCATTGAACAGAAATTGAGCACCAAATTCCAAAGACATATCTCCAGTTCCTTCCAGTTCCAGTTCCTGAATGTCTTAGCTGCATATTCCCATTAAGTAAATAGGGATTCAAACTAAACTTTAAGATTTATTATGGAATAAACATCCCCATGTTGCAATGTAAATTTCCTGATGACTATTGTTAACACATGTATGATATTTATGATATTTGTGGCAAATAACATATGCACTGAACAGAAACCGACTGTATAATGATTTCCATCGCTTTTCTAGAAGGTAGATTCTGTGGAAGACATTTAGATCCATGGATATATGTCTGCCCAACGTTTTTAATGCTTGTTTTGTTTCCAGTTTGATTTTGACTATGCTTCAATATTAAAAACTTGCAGTCAGAACCATACTAAATGAGTTACTCAGATTAAAATGTAAATAATTACACATACTGTAGTTCGGCCTTCCTGTCATATTTTGATTAATTCTGGCAAGTATGTTGAAATTGAAGACTTCGAAAATGCTTAAAAATTCATTGATTCACCATTTTTTACTGATTATATTTTTATACTTAATCAAAAATATCCACAATTTTTTATGATTTTCAAGCATTTTCTCTAGCACATAACATCATCCAACATGGAGGCTATTCGATCAATCTGGTCCCAGTGCTATGGTAATATTGCTTTGCAACCCTCTGCATGGATGAAGCACTGCGTTTTTTTGGATGACTCAGGAAACTTGACCTCTGTCTTCATTCCTCTTGTTATCACGAGATAAAGAACAAACCTCAATGTGAATATGGTCCACCTGAGGCTGACAAACCATGGTGTAAATAATCACAGTGTTAGCCTGCAATTTATCTTTCCATGGAACACAATATGTATTTTCTTTCAAAAATACTTAACTTCATTTGTTTGTTCCATTAATTTAGCTAGCAACAAAATTTCACCTCTCCACACTCTTCAGCTTGATACACAAAGGGATATTTGTAATGATTTAAATCCACAAAATTAAACCAATTGTTTCTTATAGCCCTTAGTTTAATGCAACAATAACTAGCCCTTTAAAATAGTTAGAAGTGAAATTTATGTATCATTTCTCTTTATTAAAATGAATTTTGTTGAGCAGATTATTTTTCTCTTACTTGATTGAAATGTTGATTATTCCCCCAACACTTTCATCCATTTAGATCACCAAATCACAATAAATCCCATTCTTAGAATTGTGGAAGCAGACCGTTCAGCCCATCAAGTCCACACTGACCCGCCGAATAGCATCCCACCCACATCCACCCTTATCCTATAACCCTGCATTTCCCATGGCTAATCGTCCTAACCTGCACATCTTTGGACTGTGGGAAGATACCAGAGCACCCGAAGGAAACCCATGCAAGCACAGGCAGAATCTGCAAGCTCCACTGAAGCTGGAATAAAACCTGTGTCCCTAGCACTGTGAGGCAGCAGTGCTGACCACTAAACCACCAAGCCACCCAATCTGCATGTGTAGTTGGTTCTTTTAACATTATTTTGAATACACTTGTGTTAATATTATGTAATATTTAAAATTAATACCTCTATAGGTTACTGGATAGGTTTCCAAATATTACAGGTTCCTCCTCAACAGATTTTACTGAAAAGAGATATTTATATTTTGTGAGGAAAGAGTGCTGTTTAGTTGACAACTTGCCAAAAGTTCAGCAGACTCCTCTCATAAGGTAGAAGTGTTGTTTTCCTGTTACTTTGGTATTTCTTGAGAATTGTCCTAGTAAGTGTAAGATGAAATGCTTCAAAAAAATGTGTATTTTTTTCAGCAATAATTAAGTTCTGTACTACCAAGTGACAAGTAAATTTTACTGTTCTCTTCATTGCTGTTACAGAAGTTATTAACCTGAGCACCGCTCATTAATTTTGTCAGCCCTATGTGGCACAGTATCTTTGAGTTTTCTTAACAATAATTTTTTTTTAAAGTTAATTAAGTAATACAATTCATAGTTTAACTAAGAGTTCAAGGGAATTAGCACAAATTACATGTCTTCAATTAAACATATGTGCATGGATTAATAGTCATATAGGATCATGAATGATTAATAAAGGTACAATCATTTGAGATGAATTGAGATTGTGAATATCTCTTAAAAATGGTTAACATCATCATTAATACTTGTCAACTGGTGGAAAGTGCCAGATAATATTTGCCAAACCAGTTCTTACACAGGACTGTGACATGCTAAGAAAACTCATAACATACTATATAGCCAATACATATTGAACAAAAGAGGTAAAATATAATTTTGGGCACAATTGAAATCCCAATCCAAATTCTGCCCACAATTGCATCAATTTGAATGATTTTATTCCACCAAGTTTCCACACAAATGTATTTGCATATTGCTAAATACAAAATCTGGCACAAACCAGCACAATTGGGCTTTATTTTAAAGCAATCCTTTCAAAGCTTTGTTGATATATTTAACAATTGTAACTTTATAAAGTTGTATTAACATAGCTAAATGTCATTTATGGAACAATGTAAAAACAAAACGTATATTAAATCTTTGTCCCTCTATCACTACTCATGATCCATTTAAAATAACTGAAAATGGCAATAGTAAAGTATGCAAAACAATTTTAGTTAGATTCATTTCTTTTTTTAAAACAAAATACATTCAAATCCTTATAAAACGTAACTATTAGTGACTTTGCGACCAAAGGATCCAGCTTAATATTTGACACTTCTCAAAAATCTAGAAATGAGTGCCATTTGCCCCAAGTATCCAGTGTTGATTAATTTGTCCAGTTGAGTGGTCTTTTTGTGGGTTACACAAAACTCAAGCAGTTTGTGCCAATAGAAAATGTGCAATTGAGCAGAACTGCAGGGACTAATGTTGCATTGATATTATATTGCAAACCAAACTAGTCAAGATATTTTGAAATAAATGAGATATGTTTGAAGAACAAATGGCACTAAATAATTTTCCTTGTGATTAATGCTTTTACCATAAGCATTCACTTAATAAGAATTTGGACTTAAGTACTAGATTCGGCATTATGTACTAATATTTCTAAAATACTTTCATATGTCTTGCATTTTTTAGAAGTAAACTATTTAAAGTCAAGGGACTCCTGGTTGCAGGGCAAATGTGGGTTCATCCTAGGACTTGGTGCCGGCATTGGCAAGAGCACAGTGGCAAAAAGATGACAGCTAAAGAGTGGCAACTCCAATGATGATGGGTCCAGAACAGTCAGTGGCGAGGCAGTGAAGGAGGGGTGGTGGCGCAGGTCTCATGTGGCTGGTGAGCCGACTCAGGGCTCATGATGGAGGTGACGGAACAAAGATAGTCTCTCTTTCAGTTATATCTTTTAACTCATTTTTTTATTCTTAAACTATTCAAAATGGCGCCAGATTGTGGCAGCCGTTTAAGCTTTTCACTGTATTTTACTGTATTATTGACTGCAAAATGCAAGTGATAATTAATCATTCAAATTCAATTGTGTATAATTCGAATTTGGATTGCTTATGTATAAGTGGGAGTGCAGTATTCACCTGGGAAGTTGCTTCAATGATGATTGTGTCAGTTGAACTGTAAACATAATGAAAAATGTGACATGTATTTTTAGTAAATATAAACTTTCAATTAATGTAGATCGGAATCAATGCAATGTTTGTTGGTTTGCACAAAAGGGCTTTTTGTTCCCGATCCCTTAACACAATATTGGATAGTCCCTTAAGTATGCAGCTGACATTGCATTGAAGTATAACAGATGAACAATGCTTCAGAAATTGTTATCCCAAGCAGTTAGAGAGTCGATTATTTATATGTACAAGGAATTTACCTCAAAAGATTTGATCCTTCTGGGTGTTACAGTGACTACTCTTTATCAGAATAATATTTTAGAGTTCACGGCAGCTTTTTCAGACCTCAGGTCTCTCTCTTCTACATTGATGGAGTGCCTGCAATAATGACAGTTGCTCAGTAAGCACTTTATCACCTGGGAAGAGACCACTGGGATCAGCCAAGCTCACCAGGGTCCTGTGGAATAGGTACATCTAATCAAAGTTGCCATTATTCCTGTGGACCAGACCTCTGTGACTGATGTAGAGGCAACTTGCCGATGGCATGACACTAATTTTATCTTACAGATCTAGCTTGAGTCAAGTTTATTTAAACAATATAAAAGAAAACAGGACATACTGATTCAAATCTCAAAGTTACCATTGCATCTGACAATTGCAACACACAAATATATAGTTTACTGCATGTGAAATCAGACTCAGTAATAGGATTCTCAAAAATTAATTTGGCACCTAAATAATTCTTCATAGTAATAAATATGAACAGCTAGATTTAATGTATGCAAATAATCGACAAATAATTGCTTGTAACCATATTGTAATCAAAGTCAATCAAATACATTCAATGACTGACCTCATTCTGGTTTCCCATGTATATATCGATTTGTTGATAAGTGATTGGAGACAAGAGTTTATTTTTAGTACTCCTTGTTTGTTGTTGTGGCATAATTATAAACACTAGTCATAAAAGATGGGTAGGTGTTCTACTTCACTGGAAATATACCAGTTTCCTTGGTTTATGGATTATCAACACAGGAAACACCTGTGTTTCTGATGGGCAGTTCATTGAAATACTGAGATGGAAAGGGAGTTGTGATGCACATTTCCCAAAATTCAAGTATGCAGATAATTTATTCCACAAAATATCCAAGGAAAAATAGTGCCCCACTGTTTCTCCAGAATCCGTTATGTTAGTAGGTCATTTAAAGGCTACAAATCATAGCAAAAGATAGCAAAAATAATTCTAGATAAGAATGAGAGTAACAGGGTAGTTATTATGGAGGACTTTAACTTCACCAATATTGACTAGGAATATTACAGTTCAACTAGTTTAGATGGGCCAGTTTTTGTTCAATATGTGCAGGAAGGTTTTCTGACACAGTATGTAGACAGGCCAACAAGAGGCGATGCCATATTGGATTTTGTACTGGGGAAATAACCCGGCCAGGTGTTAGATTTGGAGGTAGGTGAGCATTTTGGTGATAGTGACCATATTTTGGTCACATTTACAATAGCAATAAGCAGGGATAGGTATATACCTCAGGGAAAGAGGTATAGATTCATAGAGTCATAGAGATGTACAACTCGTCCATGCCAACCAGATATCCCAACCCAATCTAGTCCTGGTAATTCCAGGATTTTGACCCAGTGAAGGAACAGCAATATATTTCCAAGTCTGGACAGTGAGTGGCTTGGAGAGGAACTTGAAGGTGGCGGTATTCCTGTATACCTGCTGCCCTTGTCCTTCCAGGTGGAAGCAGTTGTGGGTTTGGAAGGTGCTGTCTGAGGATGTTCGGTGAATTTCTGCTGTGCATCTTGTAGATAATATACACTGCTGCTACTGAGCTTTGGTGGTGAAGGGAATGGATATCAAGCATGCTCTTTTGTCCTGGATGGTGTCAAGCTTCTTGTTGGGCTGCATTCATCCAGGCAAATGAGGAGTATTCCATCATGCTCCTGACTTGTGCTTTGTAGTTGGTGGACAGGCTTCTGGGAGTCAAGAGGTGAGTTAGTCACTGTTGTATTGCAAGGCTCTGACCTGCTCTTGTAGTCATTATGTTTATGTAGTGAGTCCAATTGAGAGCTAGTCATGCATTCACATATCTTCTTAGCATCATAGCATTTTTTTGGGAGGGAGCTTCTGCATACACTAAACATCTGCTAAATTGAGATCTGCTGACTTTTGTTTGCAGACACAAATAGATTATAGCAGCGAGTGGCTATGGAGCAGCCCTCATGAAGTTGACATGGCCTTGCATTCCTCTGAAGTTCTCTCTTTTCTTTTTTCAAATACATTTGACAGTTAGATTTCCTTTAGGGAACTGCTGAGATAAAGTCAAATTGAACAATTGCCGCAAAGGTCCAGAAATAAAAGCACAAATCAAAAGCGACAAACAAAATGACTGAAACATTACAGCTTCAAATGATTTAGAACATAGAACATAGAATATAGAATGTTACAGTGCAGTACAGGCCCTTCGGCCCTCAATGTTGCACCAACCTGCGAAATTAATCTGATGCCCATCTAATCTACACCATTGCATTATTATCCATTTGTATGTCCAATGCCCATTTAAACGTCTCTAATGTCGCCGAGTCTATTACTGTTGCAGGCAGGCCATTCCATATTCCTATTACTCTCTGAGTAAAGAAACTACCCCTGATATCTATCCGAAATCTATCACCCCTCAATTTAAAGCTATGTTCCCTTGTGTTAGCCTTCACCATCCAAGGCAAAAGGCTCTCACTGTCCACTCTATCTAATCCTCCGATTAGTTTATACGTTTCGATTAAGTCACCTCTCAACCTTCTTCTCTCCAATTAAAACAGCCTCAGTTGCCTCAGCCTTTCCTCATAAGACCATCCTTCCATATCAGGCAACATCCTAGTAAATCTCCTCTGAACCGTTTCCAAAGCTTCCACATCCTTCCTCTAATATTGTGACCAGAACTGCATGCAATACTCCAGGTGCGGCCTTACCAGTGTCTTGTACAGCTGAAGCATGACCTCGTGGCTCCAAAACTCAATCCCCCTACCAATAAACGCCAACACACTATTCCTGTTACTTCTTCCAAAATGAACTACCTCACACTTATCCACATTAAATTCCATTTGCCACTTCTAGGCCCAGCTTTGCATCTTATCTATGCCCCTCTGTAACCCACAACATCCTTTGGCACTATCCACAACTCTGCTTACCCTTAGTGTCATCTGCAAATTTACCAACCCATCCTTCTACGCCCACCTCCAGATCATTTATAAAAATGACAAACAGCAATGGCCCCAAAACAGATCTTTGCAGCACACCACTGATAACTTAGTTCCAGAACAAACATTTCCCATCAACCACCATCCTCTGTTTTCTTTCAGCAAGCCAACTTCTGATCCAAATCACCTTCAATCCCAAACTCCTTATTTTGTGCAACAGCCTACCGTGTGGAACGTTATCAAATGCCTTACTCTAGTTCACATAGACCACATCAACTGCCTTGCCTTCATCCACCTGTTTTGTCACCTTCTCGAAGAACTCAATAAGTTAGTGAGGCACAACCTACCCTTCACAAAACCATGTTGACTATCCCTAATCAAATTATTCCTCTCCAGACAAATATAAATCCTATCTGTTATAAACTTTTCCAACACCTTACCCACAACCAAAGTAAGGCTCACTGGCCTATAATTACCACGGTTGTCCTGACTCCCCTTCTTAAACCAGGGAACAACATTTGCTATCCTTCAGTCTTCTGGCACTACTCCTGTCAACAATGATGACATAAAAATTGAAACCAAAGGCTCAGCAATCTCTTCCCTGGATTCCCAGAGAATCTGAGGATAAATCCTATTCGGCCCCAGGGTCTTACATATTTTCAGCTCCTCCAAACTTGCTAAAACCTCAATCCCATCCAATCTTGTAGCCTGCATTTCCATATTCTCACTAACATTGACCTTTTCCAACGTGAATACTGACGAAAAGTGTTCATTAAGCACTTCCCCTATGTCCTCAGATTCCACACACAACTTTCCATTACTATCTTTGATTGGCCCTAATCTTACACTAGTCATTCTTTTATTCCTGATATACCTATAGAAGGCCTTAGGGTTTTCCTGGATCCTATCCGCCAACAATTTCTCATGTCCCCTCCTGGCTCTTCTTAGCCCTTTTTTTAGATCTTTTCAGGCTAACTTATAACTGTCAAGACCCCTAATTGAGCCTTCACACCTCATCCTCACATAAGCCTTCCATGTCCTCTTGACAAGAGCTTCAACTTCTTTATAGACCTTAGCTCCCTCTCTCGACAACTATCTTCCTGTCTGGTAGGTATATACTAATCAAGATCCCAAAGTCGCTGTTCCTTGAATAAGCTCCACATTTCAAAAGCATCCAACCCTGCAGTTTCCTTCCCCATCCTCTGCATCCTAAATCTTGCCTAATTGCATCACAATTGCCTTTCCCCCATTAAGGACAAAAGGGTAACTAGGGAGAGAATAGGCCCCCTCAAAGTTCAGGGAGAAAGTGAGGATTGCAGATGCTGGAGATCAGAGCTGAAAATGTGTTGTTGGAAAAGCGCAGCAGGTCAGGCAGCATCCAAGGAGCAGGAGAATCGACATTTCAGGCATGAGTCCTTCTTCAGGAATGGCAGGAGAATCGGCGTTTCGGGCATGAGCCCTTCTTCATTCCTGAAGAAGGGCTCATGCCCGAAACGTCGATTCTCCTGCTCCTTGGATGCTGCCTGACCTGCTGCGCTTTTCCAGCAACACATTTTCACCCCTCAAAGTTCAGCAAGGCGGCCTTTGTGTGGAGCCGCTGGAGATGGAGCAGATGCTAAATAAGTACTTTGCATCAGTATTTACTGTGAAAATGCATTGGAATATATAGAATGTAGGGAAATAGATGGTGACATCTTGCAAAATGTCTATACTACAGAGGAGGAAGTGCTGGATGTCTTGAACCGCATAAAAGTGGATAAATCCCCAGGACCTGATCAGGTGTACCCTAGAACTCTGTGGGAAGCTAGGGAAGTGATTGCTGGGCCTCTTACTGCAATATTTGTATCATCAATAGTCACAGCTGAGGTGCCGGAAGACTGGAGGTTGGCTAAAGTGGTGCCCCTGTTTAAGAAAGGTGGTAAGGACAAGCCAGGGAACTATAGACCAGTGAGCCTGACCTCGGTGGTGGGTACGTTGTTGGAGGGAATCCTGAGGGACAGGATGTACATGTATTTGGAAAGGCAAGGACTGATTAGGGATGTCAATATGACTTTATGTGTGGGAAATCATGTCTCACAAACTTGATTGAGTTTTTTGAAGAAGTAGCAAAGAGGATTGATGAGGGCAAAGTGGTAGATGTGATCTATATGGTATTCAGTAAGGCATTTGACAAGATTCCCCATGGGAGACTGGTAAGCAAGGTTAGATCTCATGGAATACAGGGAATTTGGATACAGAACTGGCTCAAAGGTAGAAAACAGAGGGTGGTGTTGGTGTGTTGTTTTTCAGACTGGAGGCCTATGACCAGTGGAGTACAACAAGGATCAGTGCTGGTCCCTCTACTTTTCATCATTTATGTAGATGATTTGGATGTAAGCATAAGAGATATAGTTAGTAAGTTTGCTGGTGACACCAAAAGTGGAGGTGTAGTGGACAGCGAAGAATTACAATGGGATCTTGATCAGATGGGCCAATGGGCTGAGAAGTAGCAGATGGAGTTTAATTTAGATAAATGTGAGATGCTGCATTTTGGGAAAGCAAATCTTAGCAGAACTTATACACTTAATGGTAAGGTCCTCAGATGTGTTACTGAACAAAGAGACCTTGGAGTGCAGATTCATAGCTCCTTGAAAGTGGAGTCGCAGATAGACTGGATAGTGAAGAAGGCGTTTGGTATGCTTTCCTTTACTGGTCAGAGTATTGAGTACAGGAGATGGGAGGTCATGTTGGGGCTGTACAGGGCATTGGTTAGGCCACTGTTGGAATATTGCATGCAATTCTGGTCTCCTTCCTATCGCAAAGATGTTGTGAATCGTCAAAGGGTTCAGAAAGGATTTACAAGTATGTTGCCAGGGTTGGAGGATTTGAGCTATAGGGAGAGGCTGAACAGGCTGGGGCTGTTTTCCCTGGAGCATCAGAGGCTGAGGGGTGACCTCATAGAGGTTTATAAAATCATGAAGGGCATGGATTGGATAAATAGACAAAGTATTTTCCCCGGGGTGGGAGAGTCCAGAACTAGACCGCATAGGTTTAGGGTGAGAGGGAAAAAATATAAAAGAGACCTAAGGGGCAACCTTTTCACTCAGACGGTGGTACATGTATGGAATGAGCTGCAAGAGGAAGTGGTGGAGGCTAGTACAATTGCAACATTTAAGAGGCATTTAGATGGGTATATGAATAGGAAGGGTTTAGAGGAATATGGGCCAGGTGCTGGCAGGTGGGACTAGATTGGGTTGGGATATCTGGTTGGCATGGACGAGTTGGACCGAAGGGTCTGTTTTTGTGCTTTAAATCTCTGTGACTCTATGTCCTGCTCTTTGGTTTGAAATCTATTCCATTTTTGCCTATCACTTTTCAGTTTTCTGCCCGTTCAGCTTTGCCATAGTGTTCAAGTTGCCTCTTGAGTTTTTTCCCAAGGCATCTGGTATTTCTGTGACCTTAGGCTGAATATTATGTTCACCTGCCAGCTGTGTTTTCAGTTGGCAGAGAGGAGTGTAAAATAGATCAAGTGCCCCTGCCCAACCTGTTACCTTCCTGCACGCATCCTGAACTCATAACTGTATGAGGAAGGTGGGCGGGTGCAAAAACAGGCAGTCGCCTGACCATATCTAGATAATCAATTAAGAGTCAATTAAGTCTGTTAAAATATGGCTGGCATGGTGAGTCAGAAAGGAGTGGATAACCTTTTTAAAGTACCTACATGAAGAAAAGTGGGAAAGAAGGGGAGCACCTTATCCAAGATGTAACCTCACCCTTTCTTCTGCATCAACTGCCAGATAGGACCTGCTCCTCACTTCTCTCTCCCTGGGCTCCGGATCAATCCACATCATAAAATTTCAAGAGGCAGCCATGATCCTCGTTAGGCTGCTTTCTGAACTTCCAACAGCACCCATCACAGAGCTCTGGCACTGACAGGAGGAATGAGTTGCTGGCCAAACAGAATGACCATCAGACCCTGAGGGCAGAAATTCTTCCCAAGGGAGGGAGAAAAGTCCCTGCAATTGGTCAATTTAGCCCCACTTGTAGTGCATTCTGCTTGCAGTTCCACTTCTATTCAACATGTTAACTTTTACACACAAATTATCCGCCAGGGGTCGAGGGGTGGGGTTTGAATCAACTACCCCACCCTGCCATAAATATCTGCCCTTAACTCAATACTCTTTTTTGTTTCCTTCCCTTTGGATTTCAAATGCAACTTTACATTCCAACAATTGTGTTCACCGCCTCTATCAAAATCTATTGCTGAAACAAAAGCTGATACTGTATAAACTTCAGAAGATTAGATAAATACTTTTATGTTAGCCTTCTAAACCTGCATTTAGGATATATTTGCAATAGAAAATCTTGACTGAAGTATTACCTCTAACATAACAGCAACCATCTCTCTGCTTCCAGCCTATTTTGTTTTGCTTTGACAATATTTTACACAAAAATGCACCACTCAATTTATTTTTGACTCAATATATGTTTATTTGTCCTTCTTTTAAAATGTTTTCATAAATTTCTTCTTTTCTCACTAATTTGTTGTTATCCTCCCCTCTCCTAAGAGACTTGACACCTTACTGAAGTATTGGTACAGGCTGGTCATGCATTCTCTAATAGGATACCTCAAAGTGGGCATCAATCACTTATGAACCTCAATACTGAGTTTTGAAAAACTGTTGCAGAGATGTCCCATTCAAACTTTTTCTCCCCTCAGTCAACATCTCATATAGTGCTTTCAGCAAGGATGACTAGTTTGGGAATATGGTGCAGGATCCTATAATCAATTTTCTTTACTTCAGTTGTCTTGACTGAGATTAGCTATGCAAAGCACTACAGATGAATTTTTTTTGGCTGAGAAATATGTGACAATGTATACACGTAGGTATAGTGATTTTAGAAGTGGGCCACAGCAACCAACAACAGCATTTATTTATTTATATTTTATTACAGAATTGGAAGTCAATGAGGAAACACAATTTTTCTATATTTAACTTTTCAAACATAGTGAATTATTTTTCCAAGTATAATGCACACCTTTTCCCAAATGAAATTGAAAAGTGTGCATTGTACTTGGAAAAATAATTCACTATGTTTGAAAAGTTAAATATAGAAAAATTGTTTCCTCTTTGATTTCCAATTCAGTAATAAAGTATTTCCAACATTTTCCACTGTTGCATGTCTAGCTATAGGCCTGTACCATATTAGAAAATACCATGAGTACAGTTCTTATAGTTTTCTTGACAATAGTGTGAATAGTGTTTGTAGCACCCATGGCATTTCAAAATATAGAATCACTTCCAACAGTACAAAGCATTTTCGAGTCTTGTGAGTTACAATTGAAGGTTGTGCAAAACATGCAAATCCAGTAGATCAGCATCAGAACTGGCGACAAGCCACAAGCAAGGGAATGCCATAGATCATAGATCTCAAAGGTAGCTGAGTCAAAAATCCCATTTCAGAAAGTTCCACACTAGCAGTATCACTTTACCTTCAGTTCACTACTTTGATTCAATTACAGATTTTTAGAGACCAGTGTACTAAATTAGATAGCACATTTGATGATGTAGTCCTATAGGTTTAGTTGGATTTCTGATTGAAAAGCAAAATGGATTTGATCAGCATTGTAGATGTTGATATTTCTTTATGTGTAACTGTTTATGTTATCGGAGGAGTGAAAATCTTTCAATACATTTGAGATTAGCCTTGCATCTGCTGACTTCAATACGCAACAAGCAATGTTAATTTTTCTCAAAATGAAAACCTTATTGGACAAAGATAGCACTTTAATGCAGGTTCATACAATTTTCTGTTAAGTGGTTAACTCTATCGCTGAAGTTTAGTTAACCAGATAATTTTCATTTGATAAAAGACTTGACCACCTATATATAAGATTAGTGCAAAGAATGAATTCCATTTTCTTGGTCCAGGTTCAGCTTTATTACTGGATTTGATTTTGTTGCTTGAAATTTTCCCCAAGAGACAAGCAAAAACCAAAATTTAATGCTAACAGGATGTAAATTTGCAGATAAAGATGAATTGCTTTCAAATTAATTTTGCTTCAATTAAATCATATTATTTTGCTATGCCACAGTTGCTATTTTTTGTTACATGAATATATGTGATAAATGAATGATATAATGCACTTTTTTTTCTCTGAATATTTGATTGGTATTACAAGGTTCAGATAAAATACTTTAGACTTTATCTTTCATTGTTGCTTTTTTTCTGAGATTTGTTTTAATCCAAAAGTGAATGAAAGGAAAATAATAATTTTTAAAATTCCTTCTCAAACACTGGGGAGAGCTTGTTAAGGGTCTCACTTGAAACATCTGTGCAGAGAGAAGGTATAGTTGAAAAGTGAATCCTGACCTCACTTTAAAGATTGATGTTGGTTAAAGGAAAAATTCAAGATATCAAATACCTATTGTTAAATCATTATTTAAATAACATGATGCCTCACAGGAAGAATATAAAATACTGCAACATACTTAAGTGCATTTTATGAAAATTATATTCTATAATCAAAGCAAATTAATGATATTTCAGTAAGTGTCCTAGACTTTTTATAGTGTCAACTGCATTGTAAAAAATCAATTATAGTTGTTTTAGATCACATTCAATTTCTGAAGAGCAGCAATCACAACATGAAATGTGAAATGATCATCTAAAATAGATTTTGAAGTTTTGTGAGGTAAGTGCGAGTTCAAAATAAATTTTAATAATTGGCGAAGAAATGATTTGCCTTGTGGGTTTTTTTTATAGATTGTTTCTACCCACAGAGTAAAGGAAGTCTGGAGTCATCTTAATAAAATAATTAATGTTAACTTTCATTATAAATTCAACATTGGGTTTTCACCCCTACTTAGTATTAGTGTTGCTAGTAGTATTTCATCCTTCACTATATTCTTCATTCAGGTATTTCATATTTTCACATTTCAGATAAATCACTGGTTATAAAGTTAATTCCAATATTTGAAATGCATTGGATAAATGTATTAAATATTTTGTCTATGTTGCTGTTTTTAAAATATTATTATAATGAATATCACAACATCTACATCTTAAAAATTAATTAATTAATTTCAATTATGCTCTTCCAATATATGAATTCATATTCTGAGCTTGAAAATAATCGTGTATAGTAAAGCCCCATACAAAGGCTACCTGAGACTACCCACATAGGAACTAATACATATTTACAACTCTTCAGTATATTCCTGTTCACCTACCGATTCAATGAGGAAAAAGAACGAGCAGGAACTGATACAAATTCGTATTTGACTAAGACTGCGAATGTGGTACACGCTGCACTTTTTTTCTGTGCTTTCTTAGTTTTAAATCAGCATGATCTATCAATGATGTTTTCGTCTATCGTTTCTTCTTTTTATTTTCTAATGTTCTTTCTGGATGTACCTTTATAGTCTAACCACGACGTAAAGATTTGCCTTCTCAAATCAAAATTGCTGTTCTTTGATTTCATTTCTGTAATGTAAATATACATGCTGGTGTCAGCCATTCAATGTTCCCTTCCTTCAGCAACAAGTGATTTGGGAGCTGTTATTAGCTATTCAGTCACAGCCAGATGTCAGTTCCATTTGCTAACCTGAAATTAATTTGTTAGTACTGTGGAGAAGTGGTAAAAATACTCATGAGGTCAACACTCTCTATCCTTTCCTGAGTGACACATTCGTAGCAATTATGATACTAGTAACGGGTATGCGTGTGTGAGATCTACTCCACATTTAATAGTAGGGTGTGTGCATAATTTGTATAACTGATTCTGCAATTGTTTATTTCTACTATAAATTCACATTGAAATGTACACTGCCACCAAACAGTAAGTTGCAGAGATATAAAAGCTATTTGTGACCAAGATGGTAACGTCGGGTAGGAAAATCCTTATTTGTACGAGGCAATTAACCAAGAAGCAGCATGTACTCTGCATTGACTACTGAATGTATCATTGTTTCTACATCCAAGTGGCATGGGACCTGCTTGAACAATCTAAAATGAGTCTTGCTGTGGCCTATTCCAATCGGAGCTTCCTAATGTTCACAAGAACAGGTCTGTGTCTGTGTTTCTGTGTTCACTCAGTCGCACTAGGCCATTACCCTTCCTACACCACTACAGTATACAGGAATCTGAACTTGACTGTGGCTTCCTGAAATGAGAAGCCTTCCTTCCCTTGTTTCGGCGCAAGTTGCATTGACCGCGCTGTTACAGGAGGGAAACATCTAAATTCACGAACGCTTAAAGCACAGGGATATCTGAAACCTCAGAAATAGAGCTATTAACCCTTTCTCCGAAAATCTGAGAAGTCTGACCCTTTGTGGCTGAAATACATTTACCGACTTCTACCTCAAGAGCACCTCAAACTTTGAAGCTCATCATTTGTTAAGAATCTCCAGTCCTCGTCCAATTGTTTAAAACATTCCGCAATGTACAGGATGATGTTTTGATTTGTATTTTTAAAAGTGCGAAAATTTCATTAGTGCGTCCAAATAGATTGAGTCGACGATGTGACTTCATAACTTTTATTTGTAAGACGCACTTGTGGAAATAGTCACCAGGTTATTGTTTAAGTTATTCACATCCTAAGCGAAGATACAAGTTCCAAGTTAGTTCCAGTCTGTCGGTCTTAACGACAATAACCACAAGAGTAGCCCTTGCCCTTGACAGTTTTTGTATTATGTATAGCATCCACCAAACTTTAATAAATACTTATTTGGGATTCACTTTGATCAGAATAATTTTCGAACGATGAAACTTTAAAACAAAAGTGACCCTTGCAGCCAAGATAGTCCTTACACCCCCAGAGTCTCCATCCCATATCGTTATCACATACCGATAATTCTTAGTTCTGAACTTAAAGTATTGTGCTAAAATGTCTAACATTTTAGCCAGAAACTGTCGTAAAAGAGGTTTACAATGTCACTCAGACAATCGTCTCACTCCTAAGAGGGTAAAGTGAACTCGTCAATGTAAAGGAAATCAATCCAATGGTCACCCTATTGGGAAATCTCCTTTCCGACCAGGCGTCGAGAGAAGACAGAGAGGGAGAAAGAATGTAAAGAGAGGCGCTTGAACACAGCGCAGTATTTAGATGGTTGTAAAGTTGTTGCTCCCTGAGCTGAGGCTCGCACTGCCGCTTGCAGCTGACGGCGGTCTGACGCTGTTACAGCGCAACACCGGTTCATAATGGAAATGAGAGCGAATCGAGCCCCGGAGTGGCTTTCTAAGCACCCAACGTTCACCAACTCCACAACCAACGCTGTTTTGTTTTTACAATTGCTGGTATTTATTGGCATTTTGCGTTTATACCATCCGCCGCTATTTGAATGTTTCTGGTTTTCCTTTGATAGTGTTGGACATCGCCCCTCGAACTGTCCCTGTACTCCCTGCTGATGGAACTTGTTGGTGAGGTTGGGGAAGGGGACGGGGGGGGGGGGGGGGGAATGGAAGAGCTGAGAAAAGGGGGAGTGTTGTTCTCCACAATTATTTGTCCGCAAACAGCACGATCCTACCTCAAGGGGAACTGAACACGAGACTTGGACCCGGGTGAATTTTACGATTTCAATGGTGCTTCTCAAAACATGAAAAGGAAAATAAAAAGTGCCCCGGTATTTCTTTCGGACGTGGTCTTTCAGTTGAAGAAGTTTCGCAATATTCGTTTAATATTTATTTGTATGGCCTTCTCTAATGTATTTAAACACGTTCTTCAATGTATATAAACTTTCTAAATACATTTTAAAACGTATACAATATGTAACCTAAACAGAACTATATGACGAAACGCGAGCTGAGTTCTCACGGACCAATAAGAAGACAGTGTGGAAAGGCGTTATTTCGCCGTTAAGTAGATATGACGTAAAAATAAATTGGAGATGGTTTCAGTTGGCTTTGAAGCAAGTGGTTTATAAAGAAATATTGCAAAACATTGATGCACTAAAATTCGATTAGATTTTTGGCCCAACATTAAGTGTGACTGAAGCGATGGCTTCTTATTTGGCTGTAATTTACAGTACTCTCTGTGGCTGGTGTTTACTTTTATTTCAGTTTTCAGTTGTGTTGTGGGACACTTAAGGCACATGGGAAAAATAGAAACCCTGAGACAAAAACACGCTGGCTCTTTCTCTGCTAAATTCACCGGTGGCTTGCTAAACTAATTAGGTCGGTGGTTCGGTGCTGGGGATTCGCGCGGAATCCCGAAACCTCGCTGGAGCATTGGTTTGAATTGCAATACAGTGATTATTGAGCTGGTAATTTTCATTGTCGGAATATTCCGCGGAATACCAGGGCCGCAACACATACATGCTCTGATTGTATTTTACGTTTTTTTTTTGTCAACACAAACCTTATTTGATCGAGTACACTCCGAATTCGTTACACACTACTGTATATGGAGAACAGGAGAATTCAACCAACTTTTCTCTTCACTGCCCCCGCGTTCAGAAACTTACTGTCAACGTCACACAGGTTTATCTACACCTTCTAGCCAAAATCGAATGAAGACAGATATTAATTATTTCATTTTGGCCTAACGTAACACCTGTCTCTCCTTTTAAAGCAAACATCTATTTATTTCCAGCCTCAGTCACAGCACTCAGGAACCAGTTGTGGTTTTGAAGGCAGCTCTATTCAGATTTCGCTCACAGAAAAATCACTCAGCAATCAGCCTTGTCTCTGCTCTCATTTCCCAAAATTAATTGGAGATTGAGCTTGTATGAATACTTGACACTCTTTCAGCAGCCTATCTTCTTAAAAGTGTCACAACTTTGCCATGAAGTTCCACTTACTTGTAATAAATTCAATTAAAAGAGAGCGTTGGTGTTTGTTTTTAATGGTATTTGACAGTCTATCCAATATGTACAAAATCTTGGATCACTGTGATCAGTCTGTTTGCAACAAAAAGGGTGATGGGATGTGATGGATTGCTCATGTCAGCAAGGCTTCGACTATATTCTGAGTGTTTATGCTGTCTCAATGTTCGAAACTTTTTAAAAAATCAACATGCTTATGCTTGGCCTTTAACAAACTTCCGGCATGGAAATAGAAATATTATTACAACGACTGCTGTTTATTGGGCATGTTTTGATGCATTCTGCCAAATATATTTTAATCAGACCCAGCTTAAAACCTCACACTATCACACCCCTAATGCTATGGTGCCATAAACTAATCGGGACAGATAACATTGAGACAGTAAAAGTAAGCTAGTTGAATATTTAAATATGAAGTGGTTGCAAATAGACTTCAGGTAGTGCATATTCCGGTAGACCAATGCAAGTGAGCTCCTAGACAGTGATGCTGTGCATAAGTGAACACGCTTGCGGAAAAAAGTGTTTACAATAACACATTCATAATATCTCATAAAATGAGTTAAATACGCGGGCAATCAGTTCCAATTTATTACAGCTTGATCAGAGCAGGAGGGGTCGTTTACCTTTTTTAATTACCGACTGGTCCAATATATTCATCCCAGAGCTGCCGTTATCATCCACGGCCTGAAGAGGGGGAAAAAGATAAGATCAGACCGTTTAGTTAACAGCATTAATTCAGTAACAAACGTCTCTCATGTACAGTACTGACCATAATGCACCTCGTTGTTGAATTCACTTGGCTCCTTTGCCTCTAAATTATGTGAAACTAGCTCTAGTTTGAATACATTTTAAATTCGGAACAAGGTAGTGCCTCTCTTCTTACTGTCACTTGCGCCTAACGGCGTAGTTTTCCCCTTGAGATTGTCCACTCATATGTGGCCGCATCAAATCTTTCTGGATTAACTTTCCTTCACGCCAACTCCCCTTCCCCAACGAATATTTATCGGCGCGCCATATGTATTGGGGCGTGTGTGTATGCCTGACTACAAAACCGAAGAAGTTCGTGATTTTTTATAACGCCTCTCGAGACGCATTGCGGACGCCTGAAAACTAGTTTTAACCAATGGAGAATTTTAAGTGTAGTCACTATTGGAACCCAGCAATCAATCAGCCATCAGCAAACTCCGACAAACGGCAATGTGACTGGGTAGCCCCTTTTTTATGATGTTAATTGTGTTAAATATTCGCCGAGGCACCCGTGCAACTCTGTTTCTCTTTGAATTAGTTTTTTGGGATGTTTAACGTCCACCAGAAAGGGCATTGAGGGCTTCGGTGTAATATCTCATCAGAAAAAGAGCATTCTTGCACTACCGCACAGAAATATCAGTCTTGAGGGCACAGGACGGGGCTTGAACTCGCCAATTTTTGTCCGCGAGGACACGATCAACGAGTGTTATGGTTCGTTTCAGGATCAGTCACAGCCAAAAGAAATCTTCATGGAACTGTTACGTTCAATTCATGGACTAAAACAAAAGGCTTCTTCTAGAATCGTTCATTGCACTCGAAAGAAAATATGAGACAAATTCTGCAGTGAAATTTTCTACAAAAGTGACAGAAACGACGCAGTTTTTTCTCCTCTTTATGGTTCTTGCCGGTCATTGTTTAAAGGTCCAATGCTATCGTGTACTTTTCTGTGGAATTATCGAAAATAATTAAATATTTTGATAGATCTAATATTTTCAATAATACTCGTCAAATGGATGGAGTACATTTTCCCCAAAATGCACACCTTGCAAAAAGAAGAAAGGTATTACAAATGGGGTGCAACAATGATCAGGAAGTGGGAAAACAGTTTTTTTACTCTGCAATCATTCCCGCGCGAGTTGTTCTAAAAGATAAGCCACCTTTGCTAGTGAGGCCCTAATGGAGGTTGTCATAATTTCACCCCTGAGTGAATGGAATTGTTGAGATGTGGAAGTGTACATATATTTACATATAGATAGAGATCGATATTATCAAAGTGCTGTGTGTGTGGGAGGCGAAACACGGTACTCTGGATAGGCATCGCTAAACCAATGCGATAGGGAGGAATCTAGACTAATTTCCGTGTGTCCTGTCACAGATCATTTTCATGGATCATGTTGATGACAGGCACGGTGGACACCAGGAACCGGATTGTAACAGCTCACGTTTATTGATGTGTCCGAGTCTCTAATTCGCCTAGAATTTGCTTCAAGGTACCTTCTACTGATTAATTTCTCGGCTCCTTACATACAACAAGGTTTATGCTGGTTTGTAAATGGAAGGGACAGGATCAGATTCAAATGAATTGCTGTAATCGCGATTTTGACAGAACTGTAAAAGGGAGCCAATGTGAACGAAACGAATGCCAGGAATTTAAACTGGAGACCATGTACTTTTAATTTACAGGTAACACTAACCAATTAATGGTGTGAAAAGTGATCCACAACTTATCGGTTGCAGAATTCTTTGCATCGAAGGCTATGGATTTAAACTTTACAGTTAAAGAGGAGCTTGGTTCAATCTTATGCTTGATTAAACCTTTAATCTGAACCAATTATGACTCTGAAAACATATAGCTGGACCAAACTTTTATATATAATGGAAATAAATGGGATCCTAACCCTCAATCTAAGTATAACATTCCTATGTGTCAATCCATTTACTCAAATTACACAGTAGCCTGATCCAAAAGTCAAATGTAACTTAATGATTAATTCATCAAAATTAAACTGTACATGCTCATAAACAACGTTTTTAATCGTTTTTCTTTCTACACGGTCCCCAAGTTGAAATCAGGCGGACAATATTGCTCATTACGTCAGGAAAGAGCGAGCGTTGGAACTTTTAACTCGGAAATAAGCGGGGTGGGGGGGGGGGGGGGAGAGAGTGAATAGAATTATTCTATCCTGCAGTTTGTTGCCTGTCCCGTTTGAGCTTTCTGAGGGCTCATTTGTTGGCTACTGCACCGTTCAGAAGGCTGCACCGAACCAAACCTAGACATCGTTTTTCCTTCACGAGCTACCGAGGTTTAGTGCTGCATGAAATCCGTCGATATTTTTAAAGCTGCAAAGGCCAGTGGGTATGGTAGATGGTTAAAGCAGCTGTTCCACACAGTGCCCACATTAAAGGCGTGCAAACAGATTTGGGTTATAAGGCAGCAGAATCAGCTCCATATGTCCTGGTTGTTTATGGTCACTTTGGGATTTAAACTGCAGCATCTGTGATACAACAATAATCATCATCAACAGGAAATCCTATTTACATCTAAACACGTTGACAGAAGAGATCCGACTGCAGTTTACTGTGCTGGCCTATGGTGAAATAACTAGACAGACACGACTGGGGCTATCAGCATCTCTGTTATAGGAGTAAGGGTGAGCCTGTGTACACGAACACGCCACATTAATATTTACTACATTAAATGATCGCCTTGCATTTGATAGGTTCGTTCTTTAGTATTAATATGATTTTGTATTGGGAGCACTTATTCTCTTGTACACGAGAATATACTACACAGACATTATAAAATTCTAGAATTTTGATAGCTAAAGGTTGGAATTAAAACCGATATATCGTATTAGAGGTTCCTGGTTTATCCTGAGAACGAGAGAATTACTCTTCTCAAGGTAAGCCAACCTGCCACAATCATCTACACCAGAGGTTCCAGTTGTAACATCGCTGCCCGCACGTGTGCATCTCAATATATTCACTGGTACAGTTTATTTATTACACGGGACGAAATTGAGTCCTAGGCTTCGACTAGTCTTCCTTTGCTTTTCATTGCTGCAGTATAAATATAAGCATTTAATACGCGGCTCTCGCGATTCAAGATTAAGTGTTGACTGGAACTACCTTGGCTTGATCAAAGATATTCCCCTTCTAGAAGTTATCTTTATATACAGAGTACATGGTTCAGGACTAATTCTGAAGTGTCAAGTCCTCAACAGATAGGGGACGAAATATAATTGAGTTTATATTTCTCAGGTAAAAGTTAACCTACCAATCAGCATTTTTGAAAAAAAAAATGTGGATTTAATATTCGAGGTTTGCTCGTGGCAATCTAATAAGACAATTGAAAATCAAATTAAGCTTTAACTTTAAAGAATGCAACTTTGAAAATTAACTTTCATCCCGAAGCTGTAAAATAAGTTATATTGACTAATGCCTTACGCATTTTAAATCTTAAACAATAATTACAGAAGCTAACAAGACTAAATGATACTGCGCGGGTAATAACCATTAATACGCCATAACCCTATATTCGGCAGAGCTGCGATTTATGCAAAGTTAAAAGTTACTGTGGGTCCTAAGTGAATTTTGTCAATTTTCTAGTCTCGAGAATGGATTAAAACAAAACCAATAAGAACTAATTTGTGAGTATAGCTTTATATCAAAATTATTCGCATCAGATAAGGACAAGAGTGACTATTTCAGGACGCAGACGGAACTTTTAATCTGGACGAGTTTCATGTCCCAAAGAATAAACAAAGAGCCGTGGTCAGCTTCGCAATTTGTTTTCCCGGTTTTGACATTATACAGATTTTAAACAAGCGAGAATACTCTGCACCAACGTAAGTTAGGTTAATGTGGAAAATTCTACCTCACTGTGTTCGCTTATGGAAAGATTTTCTTTCCGTTGTTCTTATCTGACTTATATACCATTATTTTGTATCTCCTACTTTTCTTCTCACCCTCGCACACACGAGCCAGATCTCCGTCAATTCTACATTTGAAAGCAGTGTAAGAACAAATCTCGAATCTTGATTTCCAACTATGATGTTTAGACATCAAGAATTTATATTTGCCTTTACATGATTTCAAAAATAGCCCCCAGTTTTATTACCTGCGAATCTTAACAAACGCAATACTGGTGACAGCATCATATTGGGGCGACTATGATACTTGGGGAATGTGACATAGTCGGGATTGGGATATTGTTATTATATCATATTTAATACTATAATTATTAAAGGAATGCAATGTCAGGAGGAATATGACCTTATGAGGTATTATTAGTGGGGTGTAACATTAAGATAATTCGATAGTAGAGGAAAGGAGGTATGGGAGAGAAATGACAGGATGGGGATATGACATTAGAAGCACTATGATACTGAGAAGAATGTGACATTAAGGAGAATCTGGGATTGAGGGAATGTAATATTTGGGACAATGTGAGATAGCAGGAATGTGGCACAAAGAGGAAATTTGACTTTGAAAGGAGTGTGATATTACGAGCGGGAGATGGAGCTGAATCGAAGCTCAGCTAAATGAAATTATCTTCCCCCATCCCCCATCCCCTCCACCCCACCCCATGCCTTCTACAAACATGCTCGCACAGGCAGCACCTTCGTGTAACAAACTAGTAAAATACAAGCAAGTTCGAACATTCCACGGATTCTTCGCAATTAACTTTATTTTCCAGGTGCTTGTGGTTTGAGCTGTATCTGTTCTGATCATTTACAAGATGTCCCGGGGTTCTCGAGTTCTTTAAGGAGTAAATGTTCATAAAGCCGGAAGTCATCAAACTTCCTTTATTACCCAAAATACATTGTATCTGACGAGTTTACACAATACTTTCACTCCCGGTCTACGTGGCTATATTTTGGTCCTCAGGAGTGGAAACCTGGAAAGTTGGACAATATTTCGGAATTTACTTTAATGAAGTTGTTTAGACTGTAGGCCATACTTTATGTTAAACTGCACTGAGGTCTGATTAAAACGCCATTAATCCGTCATTATCCATTACGCCGAGATCAAGGTGAGAAATAGCACCTGATAGTTTTATAATTGAAATAGACTCTAAATTTGTCCGTACTCAGTGGGAATTTCAGTTCTAAAGAGAAACAAACACTGGAAACAGCAAAGGATGTTATTATGAAACAAAATTGCTGGAGAGCCTCAGCAAGTCTGGCAGCATTTGTAGAGAGAGGAAGAGAGAGACAGGGTTAATGTTCGAGTCTAGTGGCCCGTCTTCAGAACTGAAGAAGTTCCTGAAGAAGGGCCACGAGACTCGAAATGTTAACTGTATTCTGTCTCCACAAATGCTATCAGACCTGCTGAGTTTCACAGCACTTTCTGGTTTTGTTTCATATTTCCAAAATCCGCAGTTCTTTGCTTAATTTCAGGGACTGCATTATTCTGAAATAATTATTGACCAGAGGCAGAGAGAGTGCACTGGTGACAATCCGTTTGTTAATAAATTGACACCTGGTTTGAAAATGCCGCTTCTGGATGTTAAATTGCGCACCTGGTTTTATAACTTACATCCAAACTCCTGCAACGTGAATTACACGCTAATCCGCCCTGCGGATGTAATATTTCTGGTAGCAAGCATCTTCAAACTAGCTTAGCTAAAGCTGTGGTTAAAGTTCGCTTCCTATAAAAGACCGATTGTCATATCACTATCAGGGTTACAATGAGGACAGAATTGGTCCTTTTAACAGAAAATATCACTTTTTTTTTAGGAGACATCTCCACTGGTCATTTTGCCAACTTGCCAGGTAACTGAAGCCAATTTTAAATTAACTGGACAAGTACCGGTTGAATCTATTTAAAATTTAGATTTCTTAATAAAAAGCCTTAGGTGTATAATGTGAAGTTCGGCAATAAATTTGGTCAATCGCGCAACACGGCGGAGTGCATTATTGTTATGTATCTGTAGATTATAACTCCTATCGTATCTTATTATTTATCATTCCACAGGCTTGATACATCGTCCATTTTATGGAAAATGCAATATAGTTTCATTAGCTCTACTCGAATTTTGCTGGTAGCTAAGAAGTGAGTGGTGTCCGAGGAACAGGGGAGGGGTAAGATTTTCACTCCCCTTTGAGAAAACTCGCAAGCAATTTATAAAATGCACGCCGAGTTAGAATTGGGGACTTTTAATACGCACAATGTTCGCAAATTGTATGTCAATTCTGAAACTTAATCGCGTTCGTTTTCTCGGCACCTCTTTGTTCGATACTATACTTACACAGACCAAACTCTGGCACTGGGACCGGGAAGTCAAAGAACACTTTGCAATAATAATAACAGAATCAAAACCCTGCAATTTACAGTGAGCAAATCGACCTCAGCACACAGTTTACAATGGGAACGAGAGATTGAACAGATCAAGCTAGAGAAAATCCTGTTAAATATTACTTTGCACTTAAGTTATAAAATTATTATAGACAAAGCTTGTACGTACAACCAGGGAAGCATTGTCGCACCAGTGGACATACTTTTCTTTATGGTAGCAACCCATGTATAACGGGCACTTTACAGCTGTCTCTCAATCTTTCTATCTAATGATTAAATTGATTTTGTTTTCGATCACAGATGAATTCTCTCGGACTTCTTGTTTTGTCGTGTTGAATTTAGAGTAATTTCTCTCTCTGCTAAGTGTCACGCACAGGATTAACTTGCGGAATTAATAAAGCGAATAGTAATTACAAAACCTATAATTAGACAAAAATAAATCTTTTAGTGGAGCAATTCACTGAGATGAGGATGAAGAAATCCCGCCAATGCTGGAGGACAGGAGCCACCAGTGATATGCTCAACTCCAATCGCTCTCGACTTGATTCGCAGCAACCCGGCCGCCTTGAACAAATCATAAGAGCTCCATGCGAAATAAAACCAATTTAAACCACTTTTATGTTTGCAACTGCAGTTAGCTGAATGGAAGACGGAAAGCGAACGCTGATAGTGAACGTTACACTTGGCCTTGTTTTTAATTTGATTGTGTATCACTGAGATTGAAACTGCAAAAACATTTCCACCTGATACCAGGAATCATTTTATTTTTAACAAAAAAACGGGGGGAAGACATCATCGGGTTGTGTAGAGAACAGCTCCCCCACCTCCCCCACTCACAGATCTATGGGAAAAGGCAGGCTCAATAATAAACACACATTTGGAAACTCTGCGTTGTGGCATTCACTGTTGTCCGATCCAGTACCCGGTAAATTTGTTTCGCATTGTGCATGTTACAGGGGCTGCTGCGGTTGTACCGTCATACCACATCTAAATCCAGTCGTGTTTAGTGAAACTTGTCAGGTTGCGTTCTGATCAGCGAGCCATAGCTTAAACATAAGCCAATAGACCATACAAATCCTTCACACAAACCGAGAGAAATAGTGGGAGGAAGAGAGCCGGGCAAAACCCATAATCGGAAGTGTGAAAATAATGAAACATTTGTATTATAAACTGTCACTTTCCCCTTGGTTTAAATGAATTTTTACTTAGCTTTTCTTCCCTAACCAACTCGTTGTTGTCAAGAGCGCTGCATATAGGTCACAATGATTCATAAGTACCAGGACCCGTAATCATATGTTCCACACACACACATTCATCGCCTATTTTTCAGACAGTGCCTCAGTAATGCAAAAATTGGAAAAAAATTCTTTGACTAACGAAATAAACCTGTTAATATACCATTGGCCAAATCAGTTAGCTATTTAAAAATCAACAGGAAAAGATACTTGCAACATTAAACTAAAACTTGCAATATGTTCGCCTTTGAGTCAGAAACACTCATTCGTAAATAAAGCGAAGTATACTTCTTTTTTCTCAATATACTTATATAATTGAGAGGATTCGACTAGGTTAAAATAGATTTTTTTTCATATTGACGAGTCATAGTAAATAATTGTCAGCGTTTGCAAACAATGCAATCGCCTTCTGCCGGACTGAGTGTCCAACTAGTGCAAGGATACTGGGTGCAGCACAAAAAAGCCAGTCACTTCACTGTAAACTTAGCAAGTATTTACGCTCTGTTTATTTCAGATATTTTAGTTTATTAGTACAAATTGCCCAATATAACAAAAGCACCGTGTCATAAATAACTGAAGGTTTAATTTTAGTTAAATTCCTCTGGATCTTTTTCTCCCTCTAAAACTATTACATTCGCCTGAAGTGATTAGAAACATAATTTTTTCTGGTATGCATATAACTCATATCAAGTGTTCAGTGTATTGGAGACTGTACCTGTACATCGTCCAATCCGTGATGATTGAGGGCATGAAGAGCGAGTGTGTCCACCAGTCCATGGTTGGCGTCGAGGCCGTGGCCGGAGTGGAGCAGCACGTCAGGCCGCCGGATCCCATGGTAATCCCGGCGGTGGTCGAGGCTTGACAACTGGGAGAGACCTCGGGCTTGATGCAGGATGCCCTGTTCAGCCGCCACCTCCTGACGCTGCCTCTGTTGCCACGGGTGTTGCTGGGGTTGGTGCAGGGGGCTGGCCAGAGAGTAAGGGTCGTTGACGTGAGCGTACGGCTCCTGGCTCTGGGGGTAGGGCAGAGGCTGGTAGGGCGGCGGGAAATAAGGCGGCTGGAAGTCCGAGGATGGGGTGTGCGAGAGCGGCGGGGCCGTGGAGTAGGGCGCCTGGCTCATGGAGCCGAGCTGGGCGAGGCGGGCACTGTGGCTACCGTTCATCCCATCGTGCCGATCCTGGGTGAGAGAAATCAAGAGATACGATCATAGGAGCGGAACTCACTGTGTGCATAAAAGATAGACTGGGCCAAAACTATATAATAATTCCCTTCCAGTTTTAATATGACTTTATGTATAGTTGATCTTGTAAAAAAAACTTATTTTTTCCATGTCATTCTTACTTTCGCTTACAGCTTGGTGCCATTATTTTAATTGTTTTTCTCTGCTTGACTTCTGCCTCGATTTAAAACTACATCTGCGCTCTCCCCACCCCCACCCCCGTAAGTTGGTGGGATCAAATAGATCGGCCACATATCTAGAAATAAAACTGAGTCCCAGCCCAAAGGAAAACATAGCTCCCCATCCCCTTCACATGCACGCAGCCCCCGGTTTACGTTGTGTACCAACGTATTAAAGTTGCACCATGTGGGAGCTGTATTGTGAAATGTGAAAAGTTATCCAAAATAACGAAAGCGATGAGGACAAAAAAAAACAATGCGAGTCAGGTAAACCATCTGTAGTACATTACTTGGTAAGACCGGCTTTGTAAAAATTTCTCCCAGACGATTTCATCAATTTAGATTCCATCCCATTAAACGGCCCCGTTTTCCCCTCTCCGCCGTGCTTACCATTGCAGCGTATGTGTGCACCAACATCTGTGCGATCTAGGGACACCAAATCCCGAACAATCCCAGTTTCTTGTTTCTATTTTTGTTTCAATCGGAACACACTCCAAAGAATTAGGAGAAAACGAGCCCAAAATCCATAAAGATCCGTCTGTCGGGGATATGTTTGAAAGAGGAAACCAAGCTATAGGAGTTGGAGGAAAGGATTGGGTCCGATTTTCTCTCTCTCTCTCCTTCTCTCTCTTTCTGTCTCTCTCACTGAGTCCGGGCTTTCTCTTCTATTAAATATCAGCAAATCTCTAATCAGCCGAGCGTGAACGAGCGCCGCGCGTCCCCGACACGGCTCCGGGGACGCGCACTTCCTGTGTCAAATGGAACAACTCCTGATCTGGGAGGGAGAGGAAAGTAGCGAAGGAGCCGAATCGAGACATTTACAAAGAAAAGCCAGAGACGATATAAATACGTTTTGCACATTGTTTATTAAGACTTGTCAGCGCGCTCCTCAGCTCTCACTGCTCGCAGCTTCTCACATACCGGATGCAAAGTGACTGCAGCTGGGGAGGGGGGGGGGGGTGTAAATCGTCCAAAGCCCAAGGATAGGGGCTAAAAAGACACAGGCTATTCGTAATGCAGATTAACCGTTGATATTTTACAGAAAATAAACACAATTTTTAAAAGATCTCCTTTTATACGTAGAAAAGAAGCACATAAAATAACATCAATTTCAGTCTGGACTTTGTTCCAATCTTGCAGCAAGATAACTTGGTGAAAGTTTGAGGGACGTCTGGACGGTGGAAGCCGGCAATCGCTGCGCTGTTAGGTTTTTTCTACCCTTTCCACAGTCCAGGGATGTTGCCCCAGGGCTTGTTTTAAATCTGAATGCACTGAGCAGTTGGCGTCGCTTGAGGCTTCGCTGCTTTTGAAACCAGTATGAAAGGACTGGCCGGCCTGCTGCTGAATCTTTCCCGAATTTCCACGTCCGCTTCAGCGTCGGAGAAACGTCGCCTCCGCCGATAGCAAACCAAAACCAAATACAGTACATGTTTGTTTAGTATCATTTTGTAATAGTTCGATGAACGTGTGGAAATGAAATTAGATTAAAAATTATTCAGAGCGCGGTAATTAAATATTCATAAACTCCTTTCTGTGCAGAGTGCAGGTAACTGCACTGTAGGTTTCTGTGCTATAGTCGACATATCAACATTTTCGATTTAATGATTAAATATTGCTATTTTCATACAAAAGAGACGTTTAACAAATTATCTCCGGAGTAAACATCAAGGCGCACACAATCTAGCTAGGAACTCATTTAAAAGTCTTGCGTGGTGCTTCCTTTGTGTAGCTTTTGTTAACATCACTTCAGGTACTCAAGTCTTTTTTTAATCGTTCCTGTCCGTCTGTACCGTACTTACTCTTGCAGATATTTTGAAAGAAGTTTCAGATTGCAATAGCAGCAATGTGCAGCATTCCTATTGCAATGTGAAAGCGCGCTGACAAAATCCCATTTACATTTCCAAATTAATGATATTGAGAGGACGATGATCATTAACAGGTGCAATACATGAATTATTGGATTAAGTACGTAGGTCCGGGATTGTGTTCATGTTCTTCCTTCCAATTGCTCTTAATCGGCCACCCTTACTACTGTACTAGTTATATTTTAGTTAGAATTTACCCGTCAAATGAATGGGAGAATTTAGAAATGGCCGCTAACACGCACACAGACCCTTCGTGCAACCGAAACATGGGTCGAGGGAGATTAGACTCCAATTTGTTCGACAGGAGCGTGGCTCAATACAATAACAAACACCAGAACAATAATTAAACTTCGCTGCTACCTGTAAACCAGACTGCGTTCAGAAATATTCCGTCCTCACTCCAACGTATGAATATCCGCAATGCTAATAATACAATAATGTTTGGGTCAGTTGTAATGACTATTTCGTAGCGGGATTGCCATGGGGGATGGCTGATTTACATTTTAAATCCCCAACGAGTCAGTTATATTTACTGTGGTCGCACCATTATACATATAACTCGAACATTAATAATTCAATTTCCATACAAAAATGCTTAAGAAACAAAACCGTACAAAAAATACTTTCTCAAATTTCTTTAAAGTTAAACCCATCAACTAAATATTATTAGAACGCCCCCTCTCAAAAAAGACACAACTTAATTTAGAATGATCTTTATTGCAACAAGGATTGGATTCGGACTCTACACGATATTGATGTGTAAATTCAATTTGTAGTTTGTGGAAGTAGTCCATTTAGATCGAAAGGCATTTGAACCTTTGCGAGAAACGAGAGCTTTCTCTGCGATTTCTAAGAGAAATAACATATATTTTGGCCATCTGGGGAGAGATGCTGTGTGAAGAAAAGGCTGTGAGAATAGGAATTGATAAAAAGAGGGAGTTCATGCTTATGATGCGTGTTTGGTTGCACGAGAAAGGATTGTCTCTTTTCAGTTCAGAGAAACGATGTCTGTAAGAAACATAGAGGAATGGGGTAGCGGAGTGGGGGCGTGGGGAAGTGTAGGTGATTTCTAATGTACAGATGTACATTGTTGGTACTAGTGCCTCTCACTGGTGGCAATACTGGCGCACTCGATGCACTCGATTCTTCTGTTCATTCGGTTGCATTGCCTCGACCTCGGTAACCATCACTTTGTGGCAAGAACTACACCGTGAAAAAAAACCAAAGCTTTTTGAATTCTGACTAGAACGATTCCTCGAGGCAGCTTAGACGAACTGTTTACTGATAATGCATTTCATTATGAATGCTCAAAATATTCCAAAACATTCACAATTTGTCAGATTAAAGCAAAGCGGGTAAGCTGCATAACAAGAAGAACGGGTTTTAAGCACATTTCCCAGACTCTGCTCAGTGTATACTAATTAACTTCACACACAACTAATCAAACAGCTCATTTGAATAATGTCCAGCGAAGGACATATTTCCTCAGAGTTATTGCAGACTAATGCTACAACCCATAAATGCATTTCCTTTGCATTTTTAAAGAATGTTTTTTGTCATGACCGAAACTCTGAATTTCTCCCATTAAACATTAATGTCGCCCAACCCATTTTGTTTTTTAAAAAGGACAGATATTATTCCTGAGAATCTATGGGGAAAACCAGATGTACAAAATCAACTTGAATCCAGATGTCAATATAATAAACCAATAAAAAGTTTGTTCCCATGTCTATTTATATACGTGCGCGTGTATGTAAATATGGACATTCATTTGGGAAGGCTATTTACAGCATAACTGACACACATTTATACTTGATCTTATTAAGGATTCGATCAGTTTATTACGTTCATCCGAAATAAATTCATACTTTTTTTGCCAACAGGGTTAAAGTCTATATTCCACCTAAGGAAAGAAAAAAGATAGGCGGTTTTGTAATTACTGCGAATGGAATAGTAACGTCTTCTTCACGATAAGGCTTCCTAGTCTCCGAAAGTGTAGAAATTCACGAGGCACAGCGTAATTGGGACAGTAGTCGGACCTTGAGAAACTCTGATTATAGAAAAATAAACTCAATTTCCCCGTCGATTTTACTGCTTTTTGGACTGAGGTTGGGGAGAAAGGAGCCTGACTTATTCATGCTTTCCCGGGAAATTAATGGCCCCATTCAAAGTTTTTTTAACGGGATGATACTAGTTATTCATAAGATATTTTAAAGAGAAGGAGACTGACTGTGTCTTATTAGCATTAACACAATTGATCAATTGTTCAAGACTGGAAACGTTTGCCTCTTCCCAAATCCGGAGAAGATGTCTCCTCCAGTGTTTAAAGCTACACAAGTCACTCGATGCACAACATCCGCACGATTTCCTAGTGGTGAACGCCAGGAAATGATAAAACAAAAATAATTTGATAGAAGTGGCGTTTGACTCAGTATTTTCTAAGTCCTTTAGTAATAGTATTCCACATATTTAAATTCAGAAATGCTTTGCATCTTAATGATTATATCTTCATAATTGACTCCATCGCTTATTTTGATTACACTATATCGAAAAACGATTCCTTATAGATCTCAAATATTTCCATCTGTGCAAACAACCCAGTGTCTGTAAACGGTCCCTATTTGAATACCATGCCATTTTACATATACGTTCCAGTTTTGCGTGTCCGTGTTGAAGTATCGTTAGGGGTGTTAGTCGCGCTCTCCATACGAGCTGTGATCTCATATGTCATTCAATATATTTTATTACTCGTCCTTAACTGCTTAGAATATGTTTTCTTTGTGTAACTTCCATCTTATGCTTTCTGATAGAAAAGTGTATGCGATTCGATTCTTTCTGCTGTCTTTGTGTAATTCGAATGTTTTTAGGAGATTTAGTCCTGTTTCTCGGTGTCAGCTTTGAAGGACATATACAGATTCAAGATCTCACATTAAAATCAATTGAATTCTCCCTCTGTCGCCTGCAGCAATCCCAGCTTTTTGTTGTTGTCGTTGGATAGCAGAGGAATAGGAGGGGGTGAATCTTATCATTTAAGAAACCTGAATTCCATCTTTAAACAGTTACTTTTAATTAAACCCACTATAAAATGCTTTACAAAATCCATTTCCTTTGCAGAAAAAACTACTAATCGATTTACTTCCTTTTTTTTCAAAACAAGAAATCCGAAGGACAACTTATTTTAGTTTTTTCTATCAGAATGTTCCTTAAAGCGAATTATTTTCCGCGACAACATTTCTCCATAAATTAAATGTACCGTTCCATCCCCAACATGCACGGGCACATTAATGCACACGTAGGATGCAAATGTGACAAGATATCTCTAAAGTTATTAAAATCAACCACTTGATGATTTATATCAAACTAAGTTCCAAACTGTTGCAAAAAAGTTCTAAAATTAAACTCAAATTGAAACCTTTTGATTGGAAGATAACATAGGTTTGCTGTTGATTGTTAACACTAAAACACACACACTATGTGTGTTTATTTTCATGGCTTTTTAATCATAAAGTTCACAGTTCTCCTTTGCGGTCTGTTGGCGAGTGTACTGGATACAAAGCAGCTTTCCATTTTCTTGCGTCACCCCAGCAGACCCGTGTATCAGTGTCACAGCGACACCCTGTGGAACACACGACAAGATTATAGATTCAAACCTTTTATGTTGTTCATGTCTGTTGCAACCATAGCATAACAACAGTTGAAATAGTTATATACACGAGGACATTGCCAACTACCAAATGACTTTATCACCGGGAAATATCAGAATTCAATGCGCTGATGTTTATTCCATATACAAACTGAGGACAACAGTAATCGCCACCTCCCCACAAAGTTATTGAAGTTGGATTTTACTTGAATCGAAATTGCAATGTTTCTGTGAGTATTCAGAGTTATTTGCTGAGGGAATGATACTGATATCCTGTAGTCCTGTTGCGCGGGTGTCTACAATCTAGCCATTCGTTTGTCTTGTTCTCAGAGCAATATTTGGTGATTTACGTTAAAAAGCTGATCTAAACTTTTCTACACAGTGCTAAATGTTTCAGAAACTGGGATTCCAGGACCAAAACAAAAATCTGGGTCTAACCGGTGGTAACCTATTTAAATTAGTGGGTAAGTACTCAGTAGGAAAGACATAGAGAACCAGACACATGTACCACTTGAAAACGGAAACGTACACGAACTTCTAAATCAGCACAAGATCACCTGAAGAAGGCAGCTTGACTCCAGCTTGGTACGAATACACATTCTAAAAGTCCCTGGACAATATGTTAAATCTGCTGGGAACTTTATAAATTTCTCCTACCCTCAGTAAAGGCTGAAAGCCGCCTGGAGGCTTCCAATGTTAAAATTTAACCATCTAGGGATAGGGCTTATTTATGTACCCAAGCATAGCTCCTTTGACACTAACCTCAATGTAACCCACAGAAAAGTCGTCGTACAACATATTCTGCTTCGTCGAGGATGAAACCATTCACGCAATTCAGTCGTGCGCTTGGACTCTGGCTTTTGCAACTCTTTCTTTACACCAGTTACAGAACTGTGAAATGGTATATGCAATTTACCGAACTGCTTTAAATTCAAAATTGGCCTAGGATTTGCTATGGAAATAATTATGAAGCTAGTAACATTCATTATAATGTAAGCCTAAATGGTACAGTAAACTTATGTGACGGTCAGGCGTGCGATGAAAAGCCTATATGTCCAAAGGTTGCCTCCCTCGTACGACTAACTCTAACGCACTGTTTGTCTTACTACTGAAATGAACTATTGGCTTGAAGTTATTGTACTTAATAGATACTAGAACATGAAGCTCACCAAAAAATATAAGCCAATGATTACAAAACTGAGTGTCATTTGTAATGACGTGGAAAGTACTGTATATTTCCATTTACTTATTCGACATTGAAAATTAACTATTAAAATTGTACGGAATAATTACCTCAAGTATTCATTGTTGACGATATGAAAATGTCAATAATACATACTTTTAAAAAAACCTTTCCATTTTCTTGCCGCAATCCAATTTTTCTTACTTTTTTTAAAAATCAGATTTGATATTTAATTCACCTCTCTAATTTACAGTTCCTTCTCCATTCATCGTTTATTTCAAAATCTTCTAGTCTCATTAGTTAAGAAGATACACAATTGCCTACCCTGTCAATTCAGCTCCCAAATACTGTGTTGCCCTCAATGCCCATAATCACTCACACCTTCAGAGTGATTAACAAACAGCAAAGCTGCCATCAGAGCAAAATGTCTCAAAATTAGAAAAAAATCAAAGTCTTATCAGCAACAATTAACGTTTTTATGGTCTATTTCATGTAGTAAAACATTACAAGATGCTTCACAGGAGACAAAAGCTAACAACCCTAACTTTAAAAAAACTGAGAACTTTATAAAAGTTGGTAAAGTACTGAGTATCTCCTTAAATCCCAAAATGCACAGAACTAAGTTTTAACTGAAGCAGGGTAACTCCATACTGTTCACTCATACTGCTCTAAAAATTGCACCAACTCCATATGTAACTGCAACAAGAAATAAATAGACAAACAGTGATAAGGAAAAAGAAAATTCTGCTATATGCATGACCTATCAGTCACAATCTAACTACATTGTACTGTAGTCATATCTCTCCTTGAATACAGTATCTAATTCTGGTCATTGTGACACAGGGTTCAAATGTTGGAGACAGTGTACATAATGGCCACAGGGCTGACCCTCTAATGTTAGACATCTGAGTTATGAGGAACGAAAGAGAGACTTGGACTTTACAGCCTACAAAGAAGATTTCTAAATTATACTTCTACTATGGAGGTATGAAAAACAGTAAACCAGTATTGAAAATGTAAATCTGGGTAATTATTTTAAATTAACCATAAAAATAGCATAAAAGATTATAGGTTCAAACTAATAGAAACAAAATTGGACTGCTATCAGAAAGTTCTTATTCAGAAGTGTGATGAACACATTCAAACAAGGCAACTTATGCTTAATGCTGGAAACTGGAATTCCCTTTCTAAAGGTGGTTCAAGAAAGTGGTTCATCATCAAGGCAAATAGAGATGGGCAATAAATGCTGGCCGATCTAACAATACTGTACCCATATTCCATGAACAAATACATTTTTACAAATCTGAATCAAAAACACAAATACAACATTAGAAATAGTCAATTGGTCAGGCATTATCAGGTTAGATAGATTGGCCGTATTAAATTGCCCATAGTGTCCAGGGGTGTGCAAACTAGGTGGATTAGCCATGGGAAATGCAGGGGGCTAGGTCTGGGTCAGATGCTCTTTTTAGGGTCGGTGTGATGGGCCAAATGGCCTGCTTCCACACTCTGGGGATTCTAAATTCTATGATTCTATGATGTCTAGAGAGGGACAAAGAATTAGCAATTCAGGTTGATAGCCTTTCATAAGAACTGGAATATGTTAGAAATGTTGCAACTTCCAGCACATATACAAAGAAATAAAGTTGGAAGGATGTACGGTAAGGTCTGCACTAAGGCAAAACGCAGGAGAAATTAAATTACAAAAGGCATCTTTATGTAAGACAAAAGGAGATACCAAACCAACAAGAAAAGAAACAAAAGACAGATATGGATAAATTCTGAATGGGAATAACAAAGTCATCATCTATAGCTGTAGTCTTAAAAAATAATAGTAAAAATTATGAACTGAAATTGTTGAACTCAGTGTCTGGAAAGCTGCAAAATACTTCATCAAAAAATATGATTCTGTTGTTCTAGCTAATTTTCAATTTTATTGGAAGAGTTTAGGGGGCTAAAGGCAGACAGGCCATAATAGAAGCTGGTCAGAGAACTAAAATAGCAAATGTTATGGTCAAAAACAGAACTGTTAAATTTATATCATTATCTGGTTAGGGACCAGTAACATTTGTTTAACAATATACAAAATTTGACCTTACAGATATTGACCAAGAGAGTAAAGCCTCAAGATTCCAGTGTTTTTAAACAAACATATAAGCTTCACTATGCAAGATTAGAAAACTAACTGGGCAGCACGGTGACACAGTGGTTAGCACTGCTGCCTCACAGCGCCAGAGACCTGGGTTCAATTCCCGCCTCCGGCGACTGACTGTGTGGAGTTTGCACGTTCTCCCCGTGTCTGCGTGGGTTTCCTCCGGGTGCTCCGGTTTCCTCCTACAGTCCAAAGACGTGCAGGTCAGGTGAATTGGTCATGCTAAATTGCCCGTAGTGTTAGGTAAGGGGTAAATGTAGGGGTATGGGTGGGTTGCGCTTCGGCGGGGCGGTGTGGACTTGTTGAGCCGAAGGGCCTGTTTCCACACCGTAATCTAATCTAATCTAATCTAACACAATCTATAATATATATACACACAAGTTGTTTTCTAATATCTAGAATTAACATGTTAGGCAGGCTTTCAGGGAGCTAGGTTGGAAGCTCAGAGTTAGAACAAACAGAGTTGTTGTCTCTGGTTTGTTACCCGTGCCACGTGATAGAGAGTCGAGGAATAGGGAGAGAGAACAGTTAAATGCGTGGCTACAGGGATGGTGCAGGAGGGAGGGATTCCGGTATTTGGATAACTGGGGTTCTTTCTGGGGAAGGTGGGACCTCTATAAACAGGATGGTCTGCACCTGAACCTGAGGGGCACCAGTACCCTTGGTGGGAGGTTTGCTAGTGCTCTGGGGGGGGGGAGGTTAAACTAACTCTGCAGGGGCATGGGAACCCAGACTGTAGCTTTAGGGTGCAGGAACTGGAGTGTAGGGAGGTTAGGAACATGACATCAATTTCAAAGGAGGGTGCCTGTAAACAGGAAAGTGACTTGAAGTGTGTATACTT
>NC_057736.1:26043915-26050439 GCF_004010195.1 Chiloscyllium plagiosum
AATTGGCTGGATGGAAGAAGATAGAGGGTAGTAGTTGATGGCAAAGGTTCATCTTGGAGTGCCGTCACTAGCGGTGTTCCGCAAGGATCTGTTTTGGGACCATTGCTGTTTGTCATTTTTATAAATGACCTGGAAGAGGGGTTAGAAGGTTGGGTGAGCAAGTTTGCGGATGATACGAAAGTCTGAGGAGTTGTTGACAGTGAGGAAGGATGTGGCAGGTTACAGCAGGATATAGAGAAGCTGCAGAGCTTGGCAGAAAGGTGGCAAATGGAATTCAATGTAGCTAAGTGTGAGGTGATTCACTTTGGGAAGAATAACAAAGAGATGGGGTACTGGGCTAATGGTCGGATACTTGGTAGTGTGGATGAGCAGAGGGATCTTGGTGTCCATGTACACAGATCTTTGAAAGTTGCCACCCAGGTAAATAGTGCGGTGAGGAAGGCATATGGCGTACTGGCTTTTATTGGTAGAGGAATTGAGTTCCGGAGTACTGAGGTCATGTTGCAGTTGTATAAGACTCTGGTGCTGCCGCATCTGGAGTATTGTGTGCAGTTTTGGTTGCCATACTATAGGAAGGATGTGGAGGCACTGGAACGTGTGCAGAGGAGGTTTACCAGGATGTTGCCTGGTATGGTAGGAAGATTGTGTGAGGAAAGGCTGAGGCACTTGGGGTTGTTTGCATTGGAGAAAAGAAGTTTTAGGGGTGACTTGATAGAGGTGTACAAGATGATTAGGAGTTTAGATAGGGTCGACAGTGCGAATCTTTTTCCACGTATGGAGTCAGCTATTACGAGGGGGCATAGCTTTAAATTAAGGGGTGGTAGGTAAAGGGCAGATGTTAGGGGTAGGTTCTTTACTCAGTGAGTCGTGAGTTCATGGAATGCCCTGGCAGTAGCAGTGGTGGACTCTCCCTCTTTATGGGCATATAAGCGGGCATTGGATAGGCATATGGAGGATAGTGGGCTAGTGTAGGTTAGGTGGGCTTGGATCGGCGCAACATCGAGGGCCGAAGGGACTGTACTGCGCTGTATTCTTCTATGTTCTATGTAACATGAGTTAAATAGGATTTGATAGACAAACTGTGAATGAACATCCCACAACTGGCATTGAAAAAGCAGATGCAGTCAAGACCAATCTCAAGATTTTTAGCAATCCAGCCAAGTATTAATGATACTGTCAATCCCAAATCTCTTTAAAACTTTGTCTCTTTCACAAAGTTTATCAAATCATCACTTTTGAATATCTATCATCTGATTTTCCTCAAAAGCTGTTCAACTTAGCATCACTCCAAAGGGTGCTCAACTCCCAATGGTTTGAAAACTTTTTTTGGAACTACCCTCTTGGATTTCCAAGGCTGTACTCTATCACCTGCTCATGGCATATTCCAGCTCTTCTGTAAATATCTAGCTTCACTGAACTGTCATAATCCCTGTACTTGTTTGATTGCCAGTTTCTCAGCTACATTGAGCTACAGATGCTGCTCCTGGACTTCTTTGAGCCTTAACCCTCTGGGAAGACAGTGATGTAGTACTAATGTTACTAATTTGTAAATCAGAAATCCACTTTAATGCTCTGGGAATATGGAATCGAATCTCCCCATGACAAATTCTGTAACTAAAAGCTATCCTACCATTAAGGGGAGGTAGGTATAGGACAGATGTTAGGGGTAGGTTCTTTACTCAGCGAGTCGTGAGTTCATGGAATGCCCTGCCAGTAGCAGTGGTGGACTCTCCCTCATTATGGGCATTTAAGCGGGCATTGGATTGGCATATGGAGGATAGTGGGCTAGTGTAGGTTAGGTGGGCTTGGATCGGCGCAACATCGAGGGCCGAAGGGCCTGTACTGCGCTGTATTCTTCTATGTTCTATGTTCTATGTAATCACTGTTATTAAAAACCCATCTAGTTCACTCAAACTTTGAGAGAAGTCAATCTGCCATCCTGACCCTTATCTGGCCTACACGTAACTCCAGACTTATAGCCCCTTCTAGGGATGGGTGATAAATCATGGCCCAGCCAGAAATGCTGACATCCATTGATGATTTTTTTTCAAAAGGCCCTTGAGACTTCAATGAGTCTCCTGTGCCTCAGAGCTAACTGCTGCCTGCAGCCACCTTTTCAGACTGACAGAAACTGACTCTTGAACTGATTTGAATGACTCATGAAAAACAAGCCCCATTTATGTTATCAGGAAGGAGCAAATGTAATCAGCATTAGAATATCTTGAGCCTTAAATATTTAAAGGCTGCTAGTAGCCACAGTAGATACCGATAAAGAAAATACAGTTGCATCATATGACGTTTAGGATTACTCGTAAAGATTGAATGGAGATGTTCCACAAAGCAGTCAGCAAATGTCCATTTAGTCTCCCAATATAGAGGATTCAGTATGATACCTACCTTTCTGAGACTGTTCCATACTTGACACCTTGGGACCAGCCTGCAATTACTTCCAACATTCCATCCATTTCCTATTTCACTCTTCCATGAAAAGACATGAAATGAGACACCAAACATTCCATTCAGGTGAATCAGTGATTTTGTATTTGCTGCTCACAATGTGATCCTCTCAACCCTGAATGTAAAATTAGCAACATTACAAGAATATAATAAGCTCCAACTGATACACAATTCTAAATTAACTTGCATTGCTGATTCCTGAAGAAGGGCCTGTGCCCGAAACGTCGAATCTCCTGTTCCCTGGATGCTGCCTGACCTGCTGTGCTGTTCCAGCAATAAAGTTTCAACTTTGATCTCCAGCATCTGCAGACCTCACTTTCTCCTTGCTGTTCCTTCATAATTGCTAATTCAAAGATATTGTATTTTCTATTTAATACCATTGTAAGAATACTATCATTATAATGGAAATTTTTCCATTCACATTAACACTTATACAGTTGTTAAAATGAACTAATAGTTACCACTTAGGTGGCCAACCTGAAATGAATTAAGGTTGCTTAGAGTGATCCTTTATCAAGATTAGTTCACCAGAGCATTTACCAATGATACATAACTTTCTGTCTTCTTTCTTTGAGTTGCCCCCATCAATAATACATATCTTCTGTCTTCCTTCTAGAGCCCTGCTTTTTGAGTTTTTATCAAGGGTTTACAAATAGAATTCCGTTTTTGAAAGAGTTCATTCATGTTGGATTTCTGGATTCAAATTAGTTAGTCTGATAACACGATTGGCTTTGTCGGTTGGATAGTGTATCCCTAAATCGTCTTCCATTTGCCCAGTTATGTAAGGATTTTGACCAAACTTCTACAATTAGTAGTTTTACACAATTCAACTTGTTCTATTCAATTCAGCTGTACCATTGCAATTAACAAGTATTGATGTGGTCACAAGCAATACAGCCATCCAGTTTCTACATCATAAATACTGCTCCAATCTGGCAACCAGTCCATTGGCTCTTTTTTTACAGTATTGAATGGCTCAAGATATCTGTGGACGTGTTTCCAGTAATAAATGTCTTTAGAAGAGATGAACAATGTCAAAAGACCATGTAAATTTATAATTTATTTGTTGCGAATATAAGTTACACTATTCTGATCAATGAAAAGAATAATGTTAGTATAAAATTTGCAAAATAAGTCACACCAATGTGATTTCCATTGTATAACCAGTGAATTTACTTGATTAGAATTTGCTTGCATACAATGGTATTGAATGGTGTGATTAACATATACGGTTAACTTTCCATGCGAATCTTAACCCACAAAGAAGTTAAGGAAGTTTAATAATTCTAGCTTGAATTTGAGGGACTTGTCAGACTTTTTAACCTCTTGGTTTGGTCTTTATGCCTAGAGGGTTGGTTTAGCTTAGATGGCTGGTTTGCAATATAAAGTGACACTGACAGCATGGGTTTAATCCCCACATGGGCGGAGATTACCATAAAGGTAATCTTTTGCCAACATCTTCCCCTCACTTCAAGTTAAGTTACCATCAATCATTTCCATCTAATGACAGAGCAGCCTTGTAGTCTGGTATGATGAAGTTACCTTTTGTCTTCACCCCTTACTGAGGACAGATACGCAGAACTATAAATGGTTGGATTCAAATAGCTTGGCTTGTTTTAATCAGGAGGTTCCTATAATATTATGAACCACAATAGCAAAATGTATTGAAGGTATCATGTTAAATCAGGATTAAATTATAGCCAAATTGCTCATTAGGAGCCACACATTATTTTTACTGTATATAATATAGCAAAAGGAAAATAATTCTAATGACATTGAAAAGCACTGTCAGAAACACAATGTTAGAAAATTGTAAAATGTTACTGTGATACCTGTAGTTCTATTTTGTAACTTTAGACTGTAATCTCATTTTTAGACACGCTTTGTACTGCACCTGCAATGCTTTTCTACACTTCTTATTGAATATGGTCGGTCCTTGGATTGATGATAGTGGTAGAACGATGGGAATGGAAGAGTATGGGACATGGCAGGAATATGATTATAGATCGTGATGGATTACAATTACGTTGCTGCAAAAGATCCACAACATTTCCTGAAAGACCCATTTTTAGCTGATATCCGTTTTGAATCTATCTCATTTAGCACAGTGGTATTGACATACACCAGAACACATTCATAATGTAACCAAGGGACTTCTTCACAAAGGCAGTGGTGACTTCTCCCAATATTGTCTTGGACAGGTGCACTTGTAAAAGGTTGGCCAGATGAGGTCATGTACATTTTTACCTTCTTTCATTCTCTCATCACCTGCTGTATACTTGTCACTGTTCAGCTAACCTGGTCAGTACAATGATAGGCAGTGAAGTGCTTCTTCCAAGTTGTGTTTAATATGGAGCAGTACAAATTCTGCAGCTAAGGAAATGCCTCATAACATTGGCACAAATCAGCTATCTCATCCTCAGACTTTGGTTGAAATATCTGTTTAAATTACATAGACACATTATTTTGCCTACCTTTTTTTCCAAGTTTGCTTGCCTTTCAATTAACTCAATGTGATTTGTATTCACTGAACTCTGCTTATAGAGAGAAAAGTAGGTAGGAATATGGAATTTGAAACACAAACAGATCAGCCATAAATTTATTCAATGTCAAACAGCAAACTCAAGGAGCCAAATGGCCTAATTCTGCGCCTTATCAAACATTCACATGCATGTTAGTAAATGCTGATATCCAGCTGAAGTAGAGCTAGATGAACTCAAAAGAGGCAGAAGGCAATTTGGACTAATAATGGCACAAATATTCACTGAATGTCTGCAATCCTGTTCAAATAAGGAACCAGTACTCATCTGCATGCAGTTCTTAAATGGTACATGATCATGTTTACATTTTTTTAATAATATATTTTTATTAAGAAAAAATAGATTTTAAAATATTACAACAAATACAAAACAATGCAATTCAAAACAGTACAAAAATAGTACAAAACTAAACCCAAATAATAAAAAAAACCCCAACCCATCTCCTATATGAATGTATAAACATATAAAGAGAAGTATAAAATAAAAAAAAACCTAAACTAGCTATTTAACGAACTAAATAAATACCTACCAACAAACAAATAAATAGTAATAACTCAGCCCAGCCAAACAAAACACTCATACATTCACAGTTCCTCCTCCCTGGACATTGGACTCGTGAAACACAATCGTTACGGCTATATAAAAGCCCTTGTTAGTGTGGCAGATAAATCTGTGTCCAGGTATTTCAAAAAGGGTTGCCATGTCTTGTAAAAATTCTCAGTTTTTACAAGGGGAATATGCTCCATAACAATCTTCCGCCAACCCGACAGGCCAGAGGGGTTTTCTGATATCCAACCTTGCAAGATATTCTTCCTTGCACAGAATGTAAGGATATTGAAAAGTTTTGCCTTATGCGAGTCTGCAGGAAATACAATGGGTAGGTCCAAAAGGAGCGAAATAGGGTCCTTCTCCACCCCTACACCTAAAATCCTCTCCATTGCACCTACCACAGCGCTCCAATATGTTTGAAGCCTGTCACAAGACCAAAAATAATGGGTAAGAGTACCCGTACAGACCTTGCACTTGGGGCATGCTGAAGATACCCCTGGTTTAAATTTTGACAAATAGTCTGGGGCTAAGTGAACCCTGTGGAGAATCTTCAACTGTAAAGCATGGGTCCTATTGCAAATTGATATCTTCCTTGTATTCTCCCAAATATCCTCCCATGCCTCTGAAGAAACTTCAACACCCGGCTCTCTTTCCCACATCTTGCAGAGTCGATCAGACTCATCTGAGGTGGCACCCCCCAATTGGTGATATAGAGTACTGACAGACAGTGTACTCTTAGCCCTTAGTACCCCTCTTTCTATGTCAGATTTGTAGGGATCAGTCAAAAGTGTGGACTTCTTTTGAATAAAATCACTAACTTGAAAAAAACGAAAGAGGTCTCTATCAGGTAACTCATACTTCCGTACTAACTGATCGAAGGACATCATTACATCTCCCTCAAATAAATCACCCATGCAAGATATACCCCTAGCTGCCCAACGTCTAAATCCTGAATCTATCATACCTGGTTGAAAACTC
>NC_057736.1:26052903-26151736 GCF_004010195.1 Chiloscyllium plagiosum
TTAAAATCTCCCCCTATAATGATGTGCCGAGACTTGAGACTTATCAGTTTAGAAAAAGCATCTACCAAGAATTTAAGAGGATGAGCTGGGGCACAATAAACATTTAAATGGCATATTCTTCCCCATTTATCAAGGCTTTAAGAATTACAAACGTCCCGTATGTGTCTTTAACACATTCCAACAATTTAAATGAGAGATTTTTCCTAACCAATATAGCCACTCCCCTACTTCTGGTATTAAATAATGAAAAGTAAACTCGGTCAAAGCCATTCTGCTGTAATTTCAGATGCTCCTTGTCATCCAAATGTGTCTCCTGTAACAAAGCAATATCCACCTTCTCCTTTCTAAGACTCAAGAGTACCTTCTTCCTCTTAATTGGCGAGTGAATTCCCTTGATATTCCAGGTACACCATTTAATCAAATCATTAGCCATAATCTTCAGCAATTGCATTTAAATTCCAGAGAAGAAGAACCCGAACCATAAATTGCTGAGCCTTAGTGTCGCATGATCCACCAAATATAAAAACTACATAAACTAAAACCACTACATTTAACAAACATCCAAATTTTTAAAAATGAAAAACCAAAACCAGAAAACAAACCAACATATAAAGAGCCAATAGCGCTGAGTAGGGGAACTCACCCCTGCCCGTCCCGAATTGCCCATAAAGAGGCATCTAACCATCTCAACCACCTTCACTTCTCCCAGCTAGAGCTGCATCGCAAGCACAAGCTAAAAAGAATAAACACCCCATAGAATATCAATATGAATAAAAAAAAATTATTTTATAAAAAAAGGGGAATAAATACCCCACCTATCCTTTGGTATGTCCTAACTTAGAAATTTAAAATGTACATCTTAACCACCGCCAGAAATAGTTTGAACCCAATTATTATCAATAGAGATAAAAAAAGGGGAAAAACAAAGCTCCAAACAGATTTCCTCCATTTCTTTTACAGAATGATAAACGCATACTCAAGCAATGATATTTATACATACTACAATTGTTTTACTTAAGTTAGTTTGTCCACAAAGTCTCTTGCCTTCTCCAATGTGTCAAAGAGACGCATGGATCCATCTAAGGTGATCCGAAGCACTGCCGGATATCTCAGGGAGTACTGAATCCCAAGTTCCTTCAATCTTCTCTTGACACCATCATACGATTTTCGTTTCTGGATCACTGCCGCTGAAAAGTCCTGAAAAAACATGATCTTAGAACCCGCATAAATTAGGGCCTTTGGATCCTTCCCCTGGAGTCTGGAAGCTTCCATGACTCTCTCCTTATCCTGGTAATGATGGAACTGCACCAGGAAAGGACGAGGGCGTTGACCCAGACCCGACCTCCGTGCTGCGACCCGGTGAGTCCTCTCTATCTTCAATCCTCTCATGCCAGTCTCCAAGTCAAGGAATTTCAGAAGCCAATCTTCAACAAATTCCGCAGGCCGCTCACATTCCTTACCCTCAGGCAGACTGATGATCCGAATGTTTTTTCTCCTGCCCCACTTGGTCACGCAAATTACGAACCTGCGTCTTCAGGGCTTGGATCTCTTCCTTAAATGAACTGGCATCAGCTTCCACCACTGTGACCCTGTGCTCCACCTCATCTGTCCTCTTCTCCAGGTCTTCCAGCTGCAGCATGAGAGAGACTGGAGCCAGCTTATCTTCAATTTGTTTCACCAACATCTCGCGAGATTTCGAGAGCTGGTTCACCAGGTCCTAGAGAGTAATCTGCTCTGAGGTTCCTGCAGGCTGAGCTGCAGGCCCGGCCTCAGATGCTCTTCCTCCCTTTTTAGGCATTTCTGGACAGCTGAAAATACAGGTAAGTCAATTTTTAAATGTTTCTTGGGACTCCACAATCTTTCCAACATCCCAAGAAATCCTGATGACCTGGGTTGGGTGGGTTAAAGGACCGTCCTGCTCCTGCTGTGATGCGAAGCTCTGCGGTGTGATCTTCTCAGATCGCCGCCATCTTAGATCCCCATGTTTACATTGTTACTTTGTCATTCTGTCATTAAGTGAGAAAGATAAATCTGTTGGGGAAAGATGCATCATTGGTAGCTAATGGTGGAAGTTAAAGATAGAATCAAATTTTTAAAAAGTCCAATTCCATGAAGATTAGTAGCAAGTCAAAAAATGGAAAACACAGCAAAGAATGACAATAAAAAAGAGATTATAGTATACAGAAGGCTAGCTGAAAATATAAAAAGAGAGTAGGAGTTTCTGTTGGTATAGTGATGTTCCACATGAAAAGTTATTGTGAAAAATAAAATCTCCTGGTGTTCAGGCATGTATAAAAATGGCTAAACAGGAAGCAAAGTGCAAGAATAAATGGATCTTTTTCAGGTTGACAAAATGTAATGAGTGGTGTGCCACAGGGGTCAGTGCTGGGATATCAGCTGTTTACAAGTTAAATAAATTCCTCAGATGAGGGGACCAAAGGCATAGCTATCAAATTTGCTGATGATACAAAGATAGTCAAGAACACAAGTAGGAGACTACAAAAGAAAAATTGTGAATGGGCAAAGACTTATTAGATAATATCTGATGTGGGAAAATATTTTGGCAGGAAGAATAAAGAAGACGCAAATTATCTAAATGTGAGAGATTGCATAGTCCTGAGATGCAGACAAATTTGGGTTTCCTATAGCATGAATTGCAAAGGCAGTATGCAGGGACAGCAGGTAAACAGGATAGCAAATAGAATTGTGGGAAATTTTAACACAAAATGAGGTTATGCTTCAGTTACACAGGGCACTGGTAAGACCACATCTGGAGTACTATGTGTAGTATTGGTCACCTTATTCAAGGAAGGATTTTAATGCAGTGGATGCAGTTCAGAGACAATTTGTCAGAAACTTAGCTGGTTTGACAGCATCTGTGGAGAGAAAGCATAGTCAATGTTTCGGGTCCAATGACCCTTCTTCAGAATTGATGATAGCTAGGAAAGGATGGCATATATTCTGAAGGGCGGGGTTGGGTTGGGGATGAGAGGTGTATGCAATAGGTGGAGATGGAGCCCCAAGAGAGAACAGCAGTTGGGGGAAGGAATGGATAATGGTGAGCAGGGGGAAAGAAAAACTGATAATAAGGACCATTAAGTAGATTAAAATGAGTTGGCTGTGATGAAATTATTCCTATTATGACAGGGCTGGGTGTGGAGTGGTAAAGGACATGGAAGAAGGTGTTCAGTCCCGAAAAATATTGAATTCAATGACTCCGGAGTGGCTTCACAATGTCTAAATGAAAAATGAGATGAAATTCTTCTTATTTGCACTGAGTCTTGCTTCAGCACCACAGCAGGCCCGAGATAGACATTTTGGCTAGGAAACATGGTGGTGTGTTGAAGTGGCAGGCAACCGGAAGCTCGATGTCATTTTTGCTGACAGAATGTAGGTATTCCACAAAACAGTTACTCAATCTGCACTTCATCTCCCCAGAGTAGATGAGACCACATTGTGGGCAATGGATATAATAGACTAAATTGTGTGAAGTACTGGTAAATTGCTGCTTCACCTAGATGATGTTTAGTTTTGGATAGGGAGGACAGAGGGAGCAAACATCAGTTGCATCTTCAGCAATTGCATGGGAAGGTGTCATTGGGGTGCGGGGTGGACTTGTGATTGGAGATGTGGACCAGGATGCCCCAGAGGGAACTATTCCAGAGAATGTTGACAAGGGAGGGGAGGGGAATATAAAATGATAATATCAACCCATTGGAGGTAACGGAAACAACTGCTTATGATCCTTTGCAAGCATATACTTGTGCAGTGGAAATCGAGGACAAGGGGGACCCTATCATTATTGTGGAAGTGAGGAGAATGGGGGAGGTCAGAATTGTGGGAAACAGGTCAGACACAGCTGAGGGCCTTGCCAACCACAGTGGCAGGGAATCCTCAGTTCTGAAAAAAGGTGGAAGTTTCTGAGGCCCCCATATCCTTGCCCCCATGGAAGATGTAATAGAAATGGAGAAATTGGGAGAATGGAATGAAGTCTTTGGGGCAGCACGGTGGCTCAGTGGTTAGCACTGCTGCCTCACAGTGTCAGGGACCCGGGTTCGATTCCAGTCTCGGGCAACTGTCTGTGTGGAGTTTGCACATTCTCCCCGTGTCTGCGTGGGTTTCCTCCGGGTGCTCCGGTTTCCTCCTACAATCCAAAGATGTGCAGGTCAGGTGAATTGGCCATGCTAAATTGCCCGTAGTGTTAGGTGCATTAATCAGGGATAAATATAGGGCTGGGGAATGGATCTGGGTGGGTCACTGTTCGGTGGGTCGATGTGGACTTGTTGGGCCGAAGGGCTTGTTTCCATACTGCAGGGATTCTAATCTTTGCAAGAAGCAGGGTGTGAGAATATATTGTCCAGGTAACTGTGGGAGTCAGTGGGTTTGGAGTGGATAGTGCTGGTCAGCATATCCCCAGAAATGGAAACACATGTCAAGAAAGGGAAAGGGGAAGTCAAGAGATAGAATACATGCAATGGTGAAGTTGTCTTATGAGGAAACATTGGACAGGCTAAGCTTGTGTCATCTGGAATTTAGAAGAGTAAATGGCAAATTGATTGAAAGTTAAGATCTTGAGCATTCGTGACAGAGAATATGTACAAAGGATTTTTCATCTTATTGGAGAACTGAAGACGAGAATAGAATAGAAATTTATTGTCACACATACTTTTACGTGAAAAATACAGTGAAAAGTTTGATAAGTCATCTGACCACAGCATCTACATCAATGACAGAAGTCATACATAACAATGAAAAAAGTAAACTTAAGACAAAGTTTATCACAGTTCAGTTAACAGCTCCTGAGCTCATAGAAAGTGGATTAAGGAATGATGGAGCACCCTGAAGACACAACTGGGACAAAACTGCCATTCCCGGTTGAGATTGCCATTCTGGGGCATGACTGTCATGGGCTGGACTGCTGGAATACTGGGCCAGAAGCCTTCTCCAAAGAAGACTGCCATGCCAGGTCGAGACTGCCACTTCTGGAGAGATCGCCTGCCAGGTTGCTGGATTACCTGGAACCCGAAGCCAAAGAAGACCTCCACACGGGGAAGAAATTCCACACTGGGGCAAGACTGTCACACCAGGACAAGATTTCTGATGAAGGGCTCCTGCTCAAAACGTCAATTTTTCTGCTCCTTGGATGCTGACCTGCTGTGCTTTTCCACCATTCTAATCTTGACACTGATCTCTAGCATCTGCAGTCCTCACTTTCATCAACATTATGAAGGTATGTACACCACAGTGACAGCAGAATGTAGGTACGTGGCTCACCACAAATATTTCAAGGGTAAATAATGATGGAGAAGAAATGGAGACCTTGCCATATCTAATATATAAATGACAAGGATTTGATAACCAGGCTTGGTGTGTGGGATCACATGACCTGATCATACGGTCTGCTATTACACACTACCCATTGTTAACCACTTATAATCCCCATTAGCAGCTACTTATTCTTATAGGTTGACCTTTATCCACTCTTTTATCTGTCCAACTGTTCTTCTCTCTCTTTGGGCTCTATCTCCACCTATCATTTACTCCTTATCCCCTCCTCTCGCCCCACCTTCTGCATAAAACCTGACTTTTTCTAGCTATCATCAGTTCTGAAGAAGGGTCACTGGACCTAAACTATTATTTCTCTCCACAAATGCTGCCAGGCATGCTGGGTTTTTCCAGTAATATCTGGTTTTGTTTCTGAATTCCAGCATCTGCAGTTCTTTCACTTTTTCAAATTTCAAAATTATGTACACTTTTATAAAACCTTTAACTTTGTGATGGCCCTGGGAATAGCGAGAGTCAATTCCTAGCACAATACTCCAATGAGGAACAACACATCAAAAATGAAAACAAAGGCTAGAATAATATAGGAGTCTGAGTGATGTAAGTTATGGTGAGATGGCTAGTAGAATTGGGCAACAAATGCAGCAAGGCCCAACTTGACATCAAGAGTAACTCATGTCATCTTTCACGCTTTGTCATAAGAAGCATGACAAGATTTTCAATAAGTAGCGAGTTGCCAATTAGCTGTGATTATTGCTTGTGAAATGCCTTATTAACAGCTCAACTCACCTCATCAATATTTCCATCTTACCAAACTCACCAAACAAGCTTGACATCAGGGAAACCTAGTAAGGAAGCCAGAGTGAGCAAACGGTTCATGGTTTGCTCCAAAGGACCTCCATCTTGGAAGTGTGGCATCAATATCTCCAAGCATGCTCCATCAGTCACATGTTCAGTCACATGCAGACATTAGCATCTGACATGTGCCAACCTCAAAGAATCCTCATGGCATATCTCCAATCCACTTACAGGAAGATACTGCATTTCAGATGCACTTTAGCCTGGATCATTAAGATGCTGCAGCAAGAACCCTTTATGCTCAAGGATATGTACCCAGTTCATGGACTGATTCAGGCCGTATGTTCAAGCACTTTGTTTGCTCTCATAGTGCTCACTCACCATAAGCCTAAATGCTCACAACATTCCTGCATTGCACTGCCCTGCCTTTTTGTGCTTTGCCTCCCTTAACCAGACACAATAAGCTCACAGTACTGCTCTCCTGTAGTGCCATTTAGCACAGACACAGAGGCAGAAAGCTTCTCACAGCAGTCCTCAGTCAAGTTCGGAGGGATAGCCTTCATTTAGGGGTTCCTGGCACAGTAGGTTAGAGGCAGCCTCCAATACCAGTTCAGGGCAATAAAGGTCAGGATCAGCTCCTCAGAATGGGGAGAATGGGAAGGGGAAGAGGAGAAATGACAGGTAGCACACCACCCACCTTGAAGCCTTCTGTCATATTGTGGGCTGTTTTCCTGATGGAACAAGAAAGAGGCAGGTATTATTGGAGTTGAAAGTGGGTGATACAGCTATTACTGTTGGCGCAGATAGAGAGGTTTAGATTATAGATTGACAAGTTTAGATGCTCTATCATGCTGAATTGGCCCAACAAGTCCACACCGACCCTCTGAACAGCAACCCACCCAGACCCATTCCCCTACACCTAACACTACGGTCAATTTAGCATGGCCAATTCAGCTAACCTACATGTCTTTGGACTGTGGGAGGAAACTGGAGCACCGGAGGAAACCCACGCAGACACACGGAGAATGTGCAAACTCCACAGAGACAGTTGCCTGAGGCTGGAATTTAACCTTGGACCCTGGCGCTGTGAGGCAGCAGTGCTAACCACTGAGCCACTGTGCAACCCCAAGTGTTCTGGGTGAACAAGTTGATAGTGTAGTATGCATGCAAGTTTAGTGGTGTTGGGGTGGACAAGTGAGTGTGGAAGCTGTTGCTGGAAATAATGAAATTGTTAGAGCATCAGACTTGTTGGGAAGTGGGTCTAGTTGCAGAGATGGAGAATGAAGTATTGGAGAGAAAAAGGAGGAATTTACCCTGTCGTAACACATTAACCTTCTTCTAACAGTGCTGGGCATTCCTCCAGACAGTGGTTTAACTCAAGTGGCAATGTCAGACAAGGCAGGCATGGTCTGGTGTTGTGGATTCCACTCCTGGCCCTAATGGACAATGAGGTCCTGTATACCTTATCACCCAGTAGGACCTTAAGGACCCTGCACAAAAAGCAAGGTGCCAATTTCTCCCTGTCTGCACACGTGCAGCAAATGTCAGCAAGCTTGCAGGGCTTAACAGCTCCAGATTGACAGAGCTTGTTGAGCTTTTAAAGATGATGCAGGCAGAAGGTATGCCTGTTGATACTGGGAAAATGGCACAGGAACAGTACATGATAAAATAGGGTGGAAATTGGACATGAGAGATGCCATTGGGGTGTGTTAGGTAATTAATGAGATGAGTTTGGTAAGATATGGCTGTACAATGTCTCGGCCTTGGTATCGTAATCTCTCCAAATATCTCAGTACAACCAAAGGAAAAGATAATATTCAGTCCAAGATACCCTTTCAAATACTGAGAGTATTTTAATTGTTACTATCAAACAGTTTTTCTTGGACACGGTGGGAAGAAATCTCCTGATTCTGTTAACTTATATTACATTCAGATCAGCTTGGTTGTACTTTTGTTCACTGTATATAAATACTATTCTATTTGGGTAAGAAATGCCTTTGGTTTTTGCAGCTACATGGAATGTCAATTCCAGTGTCTGTTTTTCTTGATACACAAAGACTTTACAGAACCTGTGAATGTAGATAAAGATATTTCCTGAATAAAGTACATTTATGCAATAAGAAAACTTGTTTAAAAGCAATTGTCGCAGTAAATCTAATAACCAATTAACTACTTACATGTAAGAAATGGTCACTACTGAAACAACCTCCTTTCTAGAAATTTCAGACTGTTTATTAAAATAACAAAATCTATAGCAAAATCTGTACAAATCTGGGAATCCAAATCTTAGACATTATTAAAAGTTTATAGAGACCAGTGATCATAAAAGGAGTTAAGATTTGCAATTATTTTATGTTTGAGATAGGCCAATTTCCAGATGATCATAAATATATCAACTTCTGAACACTAGATGGCACCTATTATTGTTGAAAAATCAGCTCGGCAACTAGCTATTGTGGAAAACTTTAATTCCAGGAGAATTGGTGACTGTTTAATTGCTCATTTTGCATTCACTTTGTTTAAAAAAACAAATAATTCCAATGTACTCATAGGCATCTCTGAATGCTTGACTTTTGACAAACATTACCAGAGATTTGATGAGAGCCATCTACAAATCTCCCAGGTCACACATGGTTTAAACAAATGAAAAAGAACTAAAACAATATGAAGAAGAATATGAGATTAAAATTCATGCAGAAGATGCCTATTAATTTTAACTCATTTGAACCTATAAAGTTACACTTATTTCCAGTGATGGCCATTTCATTTTAGTGAAAATACACTTAGATGGTGAATGTCAATGTATTTTAAAGATTCCAAGCAACTGCTCAACTTACAAGGGTTTCTTGCCTGTGCAATATTTATTTATCCACCAACATCATCAAAGCAGAATATCTGGTCATTTACTTGACTGCTGCTTGAGCAAATCTGTAATGCAAAAATTAAATCTTGTTTACTTTCCTTTTGCTCATTCATGATGAGGGTGTTGCTGGTTAGTTCAGCATTGATTGCCCATCATTAATTGTCCTTGAGAAGATGGTGGTCAGCCGCCTTCTTGTACCACTTGGTGTAGGAACAGCCACATGCCGTCAGGAAGTGTGTTCCACAATTTTGACTTGGCAACACTGAAGGAACGGCAATACATTTCCAAGTCAAAAATGGCAAGTAGTTTGGAAGGAAAATTGCTAGTTGTCGTGTTGCCATGTATCTGCCTTTGTCCTTCTAGATGGCAGTGATTGTGAGTTCAAAAGCAAAGTCCCACTCCAAGGTGCCGAGCATGAGGATTTACACAACGTTTGTGGAACTGTGCCATGTGTGGACCTCAAAGACTTGCACAGCTGTAAAGAAAATTAAAAGGAATGCTGCTTGGAAGCTGCTTCTAAAGTCCTTTCATGTATTTCTGCAGTGCACCTTGCAGATGGTACACAATACTGTTACTCAGCATTAGTGGTGGAGGGACTGAGTGTTTTGCAGGTGGGGTGCACATCAAGTGAGCTGTTTTGTCCTGGATAGTGTTAAGCTTCTTGAATGTTGTTGGATCTGCACTCATCCAGGAATGTGAAGAGCATCCCATCATACTTTTGAGTTGTGCCTTGACGATTGTGGACAGACTTTGGGAAGTCTTAAGTTGAATTATGCTTTTCATGATTCCCAGCCTCTTGCTTGCTCTTATCACCACAGTATTTATATGCCTAGACCATGTCAGTTGCTGTTCAATGATAATTCCTTAGATATTAATAGTGGGAGGATTCAATGTTAATAATGCTACTGAATATCACAGGATGATTGTTAGGTTCTCTCTTATTGGAGATCTTTGCCTGGTACTGGTGTGGCACTGACTTAGCATTTGTCAGGTCAAGCCTCGATGTTATCCTGGCCTTTCTACATTTGAAAATGGGCTGCATCACTTTCGTGTCTAAGTTTCACTGGTTGTAAAGTGCTTTAGGATATCTTTAGCTTGCAAAGAATGCATAAGTAGTCTTGTTTCCCCTTGATTGGCCTGAAACATGAACTAACAGTAAAACGTGATGGGATTGGCCTCACGAATGTAGAAATTGCACAAAGTATATCCATAGCATTTTAACCATTTTAAAACAATTGTTAATCTGAAATTCAGTTTTGAAGAAGTCATATCGGACTCAAAACGTGAACTCTGCTTCTCTCTCCACAGATGCTGCCATACCTGCAGACTCCAGCATTCAGTGTTTGTTTCAGATTTCCAGCATCGGCAGAAATTTTCTTTTATTCGATTACTAACCTTTTACTTAGGACCATGTTCGTACTTTTTAATATGAAAATGTTCCAGGTACTGATCCCAAATAAAACCTATTTAAGTTTTGAGAAAGCATAAGTAATTCACTCCTGCAAGTAACAGAGCTTTCACCACAGCAAACGACATCAGCCTTAAACAATAAAAGCCTGGATTAAAATGTTCAAATCATGGAATTATGAAACAAAACAGTTACAGAAGCAATAAGGTTTTCACCATCTAAATTACTTGGACGATTAGTTCTGCGAAGAGCATTTAGAATACAGGACAGGAGTAATCCAACCAAACTCGTTGACACACCTCTCTGAAGCAGCGAGGATGAAGCTCGCGCGGAAGGGTGACGTGCTACCACCGCGCGGAGGGGCAGCCGTTGGTGTGGTGGCCACGTGCCCTGCGAGTGAACAAGGAGGCGCCGAGAAGCTTAAACAAGCTCACCGATGGTGACAGGGGATTTCTTCTGACCGGTCTCATTCCTCCACCCTCCCCCGGACTAATAATAACCCTCATACCTTTGACTTCCTCTATTCTTCCCCCACACACTGCCCTTCCAATTCACCCTATCCCCCTCTTCGCTACATGTACCTTCACCCTTCCTCACGTCTCTATTCCCGCTCCCCTCCACTTTTCTCTTCCTGCCTCTCCTCTCCTCACTCTTCCCTGCATCCCTCTCTTCCCCTTCCCCTCAAATCCCTCCGTTCCTCTTCCTCACCCTCCACTCCAGCTACTTTTCAACGTTAATTATTTATTATTTGTGGTCAAATGTTCTTCTTACTGTTCCCTTTAGGAACGTTTATCTCGCTTTGATGGACGATGGTGGCTATCACAAAGTCCACGAAGGAGCATCCTTGTACGCACACGATCAAATCTTAGTCTTTCGCGTCTCGGTTAGTTTCAGTTGATCAGTGTATACTGCCAATATCATTTAATATTCCATAAGCTCAGACATAGTGACTCAATTTTCTGATCTGAGTCGGTTGAACTCCCCGTTGCTAACACAGTTCAAACTCAATCACATACCTATGAATGAGTTCCTAACTCAAACCTCTGGGGTCAGGACCCTTCTCAGCTGAAGTAGCGCCGTTCAGGAATCCACAAAGAAAGGAACATAAAGGTGCCGTCGGTGTTGGGTCCCAGATTGGGAAGTTGGGTGCCCATTTCCTGGTAAAAAGCATCCCAGGTGGGGGAACTCCTATATCTTTGGGAGGTCTGGCAGCTCACTGGTGGGTAGTTAGTGAGTTTAACAACCAGGAATTACAACTAAGTTTTAATTTCTCTAACTTTTCCTGGCTAACTATTCAAGTAAACGAACCACAATGATCCAAAGTCTGTAACTCCAGCTAGAGCTGGGGACTCCTTGGAGGGTTTTCAGACAGCAGCTCATCAGAAATATCAACTTCCCAGGCAATTCCTGTAGAGTCAGGTGAGTTGTGTCCTTCATGTGGTAGCAACGTATGGATGATCTGAGTCTTTTCCTGTATTAGTTGTCAGTTAAGATTTCATTTGATGAACAATACAAATTGTTCTAATGTGATGTAATAAGTACAACAAAGGTTTACTAAATTGATTCCTGGGACGGCATGACTGATGAATGAGAAGCGATTGATTTCATTCAAGGCTTACTAAGCAGTCTGTCCTTACAGCTGAGTGATTGCCTACGGTGGCAGGATGCAGGCAAAGCAGGAAATATTGTCTCCATGGACCTTAGTAAAGCCTTTGATAAGGTTCTGCATTTAGGCTGATTAGTAAAGTTAGATCTCATGGAATTCAGTGAAAAGTGTGAGAATAAACTTTACTGGACTGTTATTCAAGTTTTTTTGACCAATTGACATTGATTACACCTTTTGGCTAATAAGACTTTCAGTCAATGAAAACCCAAACCATAATTACCCACTAAGTCACCTCTAAACTGCTTTTACCTGGGAGAACAAAATAATGGCATTAAAGATATACTTCAATAAAGCAATGAAATTAATGAAGTGTGCAGTCAGTTATAGACTTTGAGTTAGCTGTCATTAATTGGTTACAAAACACCAGGGGTTTTCCAATATTCTTACGGTTATCTTCTCTGATCCTGGATCTGTATTTCAGAAACATTTACAACTGTAATAACTAACGAATTTCAAGAGTCAGCACGTGCAGAAGTGATCAGCAAAATGTTCTTTGAACAGTTCATCAATCCTAAAACTAAATATGAGGTAACAGCTAAATACTTAGTCTGAATACATCTTTTTTCTTCAAACCTAGCAAAAAAATTATAAACTTCACTGGCTTTACTCTGGTTACTGTAGCAGCTGCAAATAGCAGAGGATTTTCAACAGTTAAAAAGGGAACCTAATAAGTAGTGAGGAGCAAAGTAGTAAAAGCAATACTATTGTTAGGTAGAAGAATCTGTAAAGAAAAGTAGAGTGGGAACCCCTCCTATTCCACTTCATTCTTTCCTCTCCTGTATTCTAACCCATTTTCACTCCATTATATTATTAATTTAAACTATACAGCCTCCCTTTAGCTTCTTTTAATTATTTTCCATCTCCAGAAAGTTTAAAGCTAATTTTTTTTAGTTGTTCGTGGTGTTGCTGGATAGAAAAAGCATTTATTGCCCAGAGGAGAGGCTGCATGCTTGGTGTCACAAGCAGGCAGATCAGGTAAGTATGACTATTTCCTAAAGTACATTTCTGAAATAAGATGACTTTTACAATAATGATTATGTGATCACCATTAAGCTAACTCTTACACCAGGTTATTTTGTTGAATTTATATTTCACCATCTGCCACGGTGGGATTCAAACTCATAACCCTAAAACAGTAGCCTAGAGTTCTGAATTCCGAGTTTAATGACATTGCCACGACACCACCACTTAGTTTTACCTATCCTACCCTTAAACCTTTTGTTGTTTTCTCTTTCCCCTAGCCAATACCAACGGCCTTGTCCTAATCTAGTGTAACTTGCGCTTCTTGCTGTTTTATGTGATACTGTCCCCATCTTGCCTCAGCTGTAGCTCACTTGATGTGAAAGCTGCATTTACTTTTGACTACTCAGACAGTTCTGTGATAAGTTAACAACTGATTAAATGTATATTTTAACATTAGGGGATCAATAATTTGTGCCTAGATTTTGTTTAGTGTATATAGTCAGATATTATTATTATGAGCTGGAAGGTTTATTTTCAGGCATTTGTCACCATACTAGATAACATCATCAGTGAGCCTCCGATGAAGTACTAGTGGTATGTTCCGCTTTCTATTTATGTGTTTAGATTTCTTTGGGTGGGTGATGTCATTTTCGGTTCTTTTTCTCAGAGGATGGTAGATGGAGTCCAAATCGATGAGTTTATTGATAGAATTCCAATTGGAATGCCATGCTTCAATGAATTCTCACGTGCGTCTCTGTTTGACTTGTCCTAGGATGGATGTGTTGTCCCAGTCAAAGTGGTAACCTTCTTCGTCTGTATGTAAGGATACTAGTGACAGTGGGTCATGTCTTTTTGTGGCTAGTTGATGTTCATGTGTCTTGGTGGCTAGTATTCTACCTGTTTGTCTGATGTAGTGTTTGTTACAATCCTTGCAAGGTATTTTGTAAAATGATATTTGATTTGCTTGTTGTTTGCGTGGGGTCTTTTAAGGTCATGAGCTGCTGTTTAGTGTGTTGGTAGGTTTGTGGGCTACCATGATGCCAAGAGATTTGAGTAGTCTGGAAGTCATTTCAGAGATGTCCTTGATGTCGGGTAAAGTGGCTAGGGTTTCTGGGTACGTTGTGTCTGCTTGTTTGGGTTTGTTGCTGAGGAATCGGTGGACTGTGTTTATTGGGTACCCATTCTTCTTGAATATGCTGTATAGGTATTTCTCTTCTGCTCTTCGTAGTTCCTTGGTGCTGCAGTGTGTGGTGGCTCGTTGAAATAATGTCCTAATGTAACTTCATTTGTCGGTGTTGGGATGATTGCTTCTGTAGTTAAGTATTTGGTTCATGTGTGTTATTTTCCTGTAGATGCAGGTTTGAAGTTCCTCATTGAGTGTTCGTGCTACTGTGACATCTAGGAATGACAGTTTGTTGTTGTTCTTCTCTTCTTTTGTGAATTTTATGCCAGTGAGGGTATTATTGATGGTGTTGTAAGTTTCCTCTAATTTGGTGATGACAAAGGTGTCATCCACGTAGCAGACCCAAAGTTTGGATTGGATGGCTGAGATAGCTTTGTTTTCAGCCTCTACATTACTGCTTCTGATAGAAACCCTGATATTGGTGATCCTGTGGGTTTTCCGTTGATTTATTTGTTGGTCTTGTTATTGAAAGTGAAGGCACAGGTCCACCAAATTGACAATGTTATCTTTGCTGATGAAGTTGGCGCTGTCTGGTGTTCGTTTCTTCAGTTCTTCTAGTAGTGTAGTCAGTGTTTCTTTGGCCAGGTTGATACTAATGGATGTGAACAGGGCTGTTATGTCAAAGGAGACCATTGTTTCATCCTCTTCTATCTTGGTGTCATTTGGTGATATTCAGGAGTTCTTGGGTGGAGTGAATGGAATGGCGTGGGTTTTCTATTAAGTGTTTTAGTCTTTGGTGGAGTTCCTTGGCTTGTCTATACGTTGGTGTTCCAGGTAGTGAGACTATGGTTCTGAGAGGGGCTCCTCGTTTGTGTACTTTGGGTAATCCATAGAAGGATGGTGTGTTGGATCCATTTGGTTTCACTTTTTGGAAGTCTGCGCCAAAAAACTTTACTCACTAATGCGACAGACCATGAATGGATAGACATACTACAATGAGCCATAAACATCAAACAGCAGCCAACACAGAAAATGAAAAAACTAGCCCTCCAGGAAAAATCAAGACAAGCTCACACAAAAGAACAATACAGACAACACAGAGACTTGGATAAAAACTTTTCAGACCAACCTCAAACATACAGAAAAAGCCGTCCTAGTAAGAGGATTAAACTACAACTATAGAGATGCGGACAAATGGGCTTTCTAGCAGCATTAGAATCTGAAATACAACGGATTCACAGAAGAAACCCAACAGACCATTAGACAGACAGTCGCACCAACACTAAGCAGGAAAAAGGAAGGAGATGCACTCAATACACAAGAAAGGAAAGCACTAGAATGACTCAAAAAAGACAAAAACATTGTAATCCTATCGGCAGACAAAGGATGCAAGACCATCATTTTAAACAGAACAGACTACTATGAGAAAGCTTGCAGTTACTGACACTTACCAACAGGTGGTGATTGACCCGACCCCACACTCGTGAACCGAATCACTGCCTTACTCAAAAAACCTCAGAAATCAGGAGAATTAACCAGATAGACTTTTAAAAGGTGAAACCAGATGGATCCAACACACCACGCTTCTACGGATTACCTAAAGTACACAAACCAGGAGCCCCCCTCAGACCCATAGTCTCACTACTTGGAAGACCAATGTGCAGACTAGCCTCGGAACTCCACCAAAGACTAAAACACTTAATAGAAGACTCACACCACTCTGTTCACTCCATCCAATAATTCCTGAACACCATCAAAGACACCAAGATAGAAGAGGATGAAATAATGGTCTCCTTTGATGTAACAGCGCTGTTCACATCCATTAATATTAACCTGGCCAAAGAAACACTGACTACACTACTAGAAGAACGGAAGACACAGACAGCAGACAGCGCCAACTTCATCAGCAAAGATAACGTCATCAAGCTAGTGAACCTGTGCCTTACCACCCACTTCATATCCAATAACAAGACCAACAAATAAATCAATGAAACACCCATAGGATCACCAATATCAGGGTTTCTAGCAGAAGCAGTAATGCAGAGACTTGTAAAAACAGCTCTCCCAACCATCCAACCCAAACTTTGGGTCAGCTACGTGGATGACACCTTTGTCATCAAACAAAACAAATTAGAGGAAACCTACAACATCATCAATAATATCCTCACTGGCATAAAATTCACAAAAGAGGAGGAGAACAACAACAAACTGCCATTCCTAGATGTCACAGTAGCACGAACACTCAATGGGGAACTTCAAACCTGCATCTACAGGAAAACAACACACATGAACCAAATACTTAACTACAGAAGCAATCATCCCAACACCGACAAATGAAGCTGCATTAGGACATTATTTCAGCGAGCCACTGCACACTGCAGCACCAAGGACCTACGAAGAGCAGAAGAGAAATACCTATACAGCGTAATCAAGAAGAGCGGGTACCAAATAAACACAGTCCACCGGTTCCTCAGCCATAAACCCAAACAAGCAGACACGACGTGCCCAGAAATCCTAGCTACTTTACCCAACATCAAGGACATCTCTGAAATGACTTCCAGACTACTCAAACCTCTTGGCATCATGGTAGCCCACAAACCTACTAACACACTAAAACAGCAGCTAATGACCTTAAAAGACCCCACGCAAACAACAAGCAAATCAAATATCATTTTACAAAATACCTTGCAAGGATTGTAACAAACACTACATCAGACAAACAGGTAGAATACTAGCCACCAAGACACATGAACATCAACTAGCCACAAAAAGACATGACCCACTGTCACTAGTATCCTTACATACAGACGAAGAAGGTCACCACTTTGACTGGGACAACACATCCATTCTAGAACAAGCCAAAGAGACACACATGAGAATTACTTGAAGCAATGCATTTCAACTGGAACTCCATTAATAAACTCATTGATTTGGACTCTATCTACCATTGTCTGAGAAAAAGAACCGAAAATGACATCACCCACCCAAAGAAATCTAAACACATAAATAGAAAGCAGAACATACACAAGTGCTTCACTGGAGGCTCACCAACGATGTTACTACCTAGTATGGTGACGAAACATCTGAAAACAAACCTTCCAGCTCAGCGAGCAAACATACATCGAGAACCTCAACCTGAGCTACAAATCTTTTCAAAAATCACTAACAATATTATATTTATCGTATTTGTGAATAATGATTTCAGTACAAGATTATTTCAAGTCGGAGGATTAATTGTATACCTCCACTTGTTGAATGGGATTTTTTAGGCAGAGTGGGTAGGCGTGTGAATTTATGCCACTGATTAATAAATCAGTTTATGGGCACCATCCTATCATTGGGCTGTTTTTCACTGTGGGATAAAGATATAATATATGTCTCTAATCCCATTTTGTCATTGTTGCATGTGGGAACCAAATAACATAGCAAAGATGAATATTTACTTCCTTGCTTTTTCTCAGTTATTGACTAAATTTGAATTTTTTTTATCTTGACCTGCCCATTTTTGTTAGATTGATCTAGCTTTTTTAGAGACACTTCTACAACAAGGTGCTAACATAAATTTCAAGGATGTGAATGGATGCACTGTTCTGCACGAGGTAAAGTATATTTAATCTTGTGTATTTATTAGTGCATTGTATTTTGGAATACCTAATTTTAAAACTGACCTGAGGCTATTCCTTGAGTAATAACTAACAGAATAGTTTAACCAAAATATCATTTAATAAATCTGACAACACAGCTGCATGAAATCCAGACTTCAGTTGAAAACTTTTAAACTATTTTTTATTTCACCTCTATTTTTGTAAAGGAGTCATGGAAATGTATTAAATCATTGATCCTTTCATTCTATGGATTATATTTTTGTTTTTTCATGTTCCTTAGCACATTGTTGAAATTTCCTTTCAGTCTTAGCTTTGCCTTCATTTTCTGTCTTATTTCTTAAGTGCATTTTCCCTCTTGCACAGAGTTCATCTACCACCTTGATTGATGTTACTGACATTCTTCAACCGAGTCAATGACATTTTCTTTTTCTTTGTTGTTCAGTTTAGTCATAAAATCTGTTCTACTCAATAGCTAATCTGTTTGTTTGGTTCCAATAATGCAGCCAGCTCATTTTCTACAACAGATTCTCTATTTTCCTTCACATCTCCTTGGGAATTTCTCAGAGTTCTACACTTACCATCCTTTTAATCTTTCATTTCACGCTTTCCTTTAGGAACATGAGATGAACATCTTGCAAGCTGATAATCTTCAATTCTACATTGTTAGTGTGCCATTTTAATCTCCACATTATCAAGTTGTAGCTTAGTTATTTCTTTCTGAAATTTAACATGACTAAGACCAAGGTCATCTTAATTGTTTCTTACCAAAAGCTATTGACTCTAATAATTGACAACATCCCTATTATAACTACACAATCAGATTGAATTCAATGGTGCACAACCTTAGTGCCTCAAATGTCTCATAATTTCATAATTTCTCTGACACTCCCCTACATCCTTATCTCACTTGTACCATCCTGAAACTTACATCCATTCCTTGTCACTTCTGCAGTCTTAACATTCATCTAAGTTGAAGTATTTATAATCTCCAAATTGTGATGTCTTGAGTCCCATTCTCCTATTCCATAATTCGTAACACAACTAATGAATATGAATAATCTCTTTAATAGATTGCACAAGATAAGCAAAATCTACCTGTCATTATATATATTGTTATTTTGCAGGCTGCTGGTAATCTTGTCAAACTTTTCATAACTAAATTAATAAACCTTGGGTTTATACATGAATAAGTAAAAAACAAATTGATAATTGACATTGAGCCTTAACGTGCCGTATTTATTTAATTGGTGTAGGTGGCTCGAAACTGGCACGTGGATATTGCAATATTTCTTGTGGAGCAAGGCGCTGATGTGAACCAGACTGATGTTTTTGGAAGAACTGCCCTACATGTGGCAGCTGCTGCAAACAATGTGGAAATGATCAAGTTTCTTATCCAGGAAAAAGGTATCAAGAGATATGGATTTATTTGAAAATAATATTTTAATGAAAACATTCAATGTCTACAAATACATATATTTTGCACTTTAGTAACAACATTTCCTTGCAATGTTTTTGTTTGTTGAAAATCATCTGGCACAAATACTTCATAAAAAGTTATTAGATTGTTAATATTTTACAAAGTTAAATAAATAATTATTAAAACATAAATTCAGCTTCCAAATGGGTATTTTAAAGGGAGATGGTGGCATAGTGATAAGGCTACTAGACTACTAATTAAGCAGCTCAAGCCAGTGTTCTGAATACATGGTTCAAATTCCTCCATGGCCACTGATGGAATTTGAACTCTGTTGACAAATCTGAAAACTAAAATAAACTCAGTGATGGTGACCATGTCAACTCTCATTGATTGTTATGAAACCATCTGGTTCACTAATGTCTTTCAGGGATGGTAAACTGTCATCCTTACCTGATTTGACCTGCATGTAAAAATAGACACACAGCAATGTGGATGATTCTTAACTGCACTCTGAAATGGCCTCATATGGTACTCAGTTCAGCGGAAATTAAAGAAAGGCAACAAATGCAGTCCGTGTCAGTGACATCCGTGAATGAATAAATTGTTTAAAAACTCTAATAAATTTGCAGAATGTTACAAAAAGAATGTCTTATATCAATTCTTCAGACATGCTTTGTAACTATAGTTTATATTATATTTTGGTGTTAATTCATTTGAGCCAGAATGAAAGTAACATTTTGTGTTCTCCAGTATGTCACTAAAATGTTCACTGAATCGCTGTTAGGACTGTTGCTCATCCTAAATAATATGCTAATAGACTGTCAGTCTGGTTAGAGAAAAGTTTTGGCACAGTTCTGACGGCTGGCATGCAGTGCAAAGATCATTATGGGCAGGGAAATGGTAATCAACATAGTTTCAAAGCTTCTTATACTTCATTGTGTGTTTTAATAACCATACTATTGAAGTTCATGAGCAAGAATTGACATTTATCTAACTTTGATTTCCCTTGTAATGTTTTATAATAAAGTCACCAATCTCTTCATAAAGAAATGTCTGTTGTGGAAATAACATGTGCAATATCTTACGGCCTGATTTTCATTGAAGATGGATGCATAAGCTGTACCATAGAACTTGGTGATTCTTGGAATGTGCAGTTCTGAAGGATAGTGAGCAGCATGCTACTTTGGCTTCAGTGTTACTGTGCTACTGAGTGGCTAGCACTGTGGGAGAGTTATAGTTATTGCAAAAATATTGGAATTGGGTGTAAGTCAGGAATTGCCCTCTGTCTTTGTTTTACTGAAAATGGTGCTATTTAACTCAATACAGGGCGGCATGGTGGCTCAGTGGAGGAGCGGCATGGTGGCTCAGATAGGGGCAGCATGGTGGCTCAGTGGTTAGCACTGCTGCCTCACAGCACCACAGACCCGGGTTCGATTCCCGCCTCGGGTGACTGTGTGTATGGAGTTTGCACATTCTCCCCGTATCTACGTGGGATTCCTGCGGGTGCTCCGGTTTCCTCCCACAATCCAAAGATATGCAGGTCAGGTGAATTGGCCATGCTAAATAGCCCATAGTGATAGGTGTATTAGTCAGGGGTAAATTTAGGGTAGGGGAACAGGTCTACATGGGTTACTCTTTGGAGGGTCGGTGTGGACATGTTGGGCCAAAGGGATTTCCATACTGTAGGGAATCTAATGTAATCTAATCAGAAATGCTGATGGATGTTCATAAGATCTGGTGGGTGGCACAGTGGGACAGTGGTTAACACTGCTGCCTCACAGCGCTGGAGACCCGGGTTCAATTCTTGCTTCAGGCAACTGACTGTGTGGAGTTTGCACATTCTCCCCGTGTCTGTATGGGTTTCCTCCGAGTGCTCCGGTTTCCTCCCACAGTCTAAAGTGTGCAGGTTCGGTGAATTGGCCATGCTAAATTGCCCGTAGTGTTAGGTGAAGGGGTAAATGTAGGGGAATGGGTCTGGGTGGGTTGCGCTTCAGCGGGTCGGTGTGGACTTGTTGGGCTGAAGGGCCTGTTTCCACACTGTAAGTAATCTAATCTAATAATAGCCTTTATAAAATACATATAGTTACTTTTGTCAGTCAAAAAATTAATAATTGAAATGTAATAATTAAATTTTTTTCCAGCAAATGTAGATCAAGTTTCAGACGGAGATATGCTGACACCAATGCACTGTGCAGCAAAACATGATGCTTTAGAAGCTGTTGTATGCTTATATGAACACCATGCAAGTATTCACAGAAAGGATGCCAGAAAGAGAACACCACTTTTCCTTGCTGCAGCAAATGGTCAGTGAATAATGATGAATTGTGTTTTTATTTGTATTTTTGTTTCTTCATTGTTGAACACTGAAATTGAATGTTTGAAGAAATAAGAGGATGAGTAGATTCAGTCTGTAGGAGCATATTCACCTATTCACTAAAATCTATTCAACTCACTGCACAATCTCAATATTCCTGTTGCCCTAAATCTATAGAACTATTGATCTTTGTGTTGCTTGTACTCAGTAACTGAATGTTCACATTTATCTGGAGAAGAAGATTCCAAAGATTTACAATATTTTGAGTGAAGACATTTTTCACCTCCTAAATGCACAACTGCTGATTCTGACTATGACTCCTGATTCGAGACCTTGAAATAAGGGGAAACATCTTCCCAATACATACCCTTCTAAGTCCTTAAGAATTGATGTTCCAATGTGATCACTTCTCATACTTCTAAACTCTGAAATATATAGGAGAAAGTGAGGACAGCAGATGCTGGAGATCAGAGTCAAGAGTGTGGTGCTCGAAAAGCCAAAAGCCCTTCATCAGGAATTGGGCTTTTGCCTGAAATGTTGATTCTCATGCTCCTTGGATGCTGCCTGACCTGCTATGCATTTCTAGCACCACACTCTTGACTCTGAAATATATAGGCTTAGTATATTCAGTCTCTTCTCAAGTTAATGCCATCGTCGCAGAAATCAGTCAAGTCTACCTTTATTACATACCCTTTAAGGCAGGTGTGCAGGTATTTCTGGGATAACATGCATTTCGGCAGCGCTATAACATCACTGAAGAATTAGGGAATGGTATTTTGGAGAATGCTTACCTTTGTTGGCAATAGCATGATTCCAGCAGGGATCAGTTTGTGCGCTTTGTTCTGCGCATGCACTGATGTGCGCGGTGAAATCGCTGCTCCATTCTCCATATGCGCTGGTTTTATTGCCATTTCTGTGCATGCGTATTGTCAGCACTGAAGTCTCTGTGCAGTTCTGCGCATGCGCGATATCACTCAGTCTTTGTGCCGTTCTGTGCATGTACTGATTTCAGCTGCCAACAGAGCAGCATTCTGTGAATGATACTGTACAGAGAACAGCTTTCTTACATTTTTTTAAATGTACTGTGTGAAATTTATTATAGTTTTGTTAATAAATATTATTTCAACTTCCATGCAGACTGTGCTATTCTTTGTGTGAAACTTTTCGGTGATTATTGAGCGATCATGAGTGATTTTGTTTGCTGGTCTGTCACTAACCCTACTTTTCCCATTAGAATCCATTATTTATATTAAGCAAGGTTCCGCTGGAATGCAACTACAGCATTATAGGAGAACTACCTGTATCATTCTTTAGGTTAGAAGACCAAAACTGTCCACTATGTTCCAAGATGTGGTTCAAAAGCTTATATAATTGCAGCAGGACTTCTTTACTGTTGTACTTCAAATTCCTTTTAAAAGCTAATGAGTCCTGTCTGTGTATGGGTCAGACTTGCTTTTGGCAGAAGATGACCATCATTTCTACCTTCTACAGACGGTCAGGTATCAACTTACACTGAACGTTGACCAGGGAAGAAAAGCCCATGCAATAACAGCTACTAACAACTGGAAGAAGGCTGAAAAAGTCTTTTTTATCTGTTTGATTTTTGCTTTGATGTCTGCAGCCCAGTTTCATGACAAAGTTCAGTGTTTTCTGGAGCTTCATTAATTCTGGCAAAGCGGAAGGTAGCCCCACCATTGCAGTTGAAAACAACCAATGACCAGCTAAGTCTTTGGCCACTTATGATACTGCATAATTCATGGAGCCATTGCAGTCAAAAACAACCTATGACCAGCTAAGCCTTTGGCCACTTATGATACTGCATAACTCATGGAGCCAAATTAAGTTCTGTTTTAGAAATTCATTGATAGTCACCTCAAACAACACAATTTGGAACTGATGAGAGAGTAAGCTGTACTACATTTGGTATTGTGTAATGTGACAGCATTAATTAATGACCTCAAAGTAAAGGCATCTTTAGGAAGCAGCAATCATACAACGATTGAACTTTGCATTGAGTTTGATAGGGTAATGAGTGAGTAAGGAACTGGTATTTTTAATATAAATAAGGACATCTGTATAGGAATGAAAGCTGAGTTAACTGAATTGAATTTGAATATTAAGTTCGGAGATAGATCATTAGAGAAGCAGCAGCAGTCACTAAAAAATAATTTCCAAATACTCAAAGTTAGTGCATTCCTTGTAGAAAGAAAACTTCCAAGGAGAACACCCACCATCTGTGGTTAACTAAAAAAGTTAAGGAGAGCAACAGATGTAAGGAAAAACCTGCAGTTGCACAAAGGTGACTGACATATCAGATGACTGGTCAGGATACAAAGAATGGCAGAGAATGACAAAAAAATGAAATCAGGACTAATAAATTACAGCATGAGAAATAACTAGCTAGAAATGTAAAATCAGATAGCAAAAGTAAATAAAATGAATGTTGGTCCTCTAGAGTGTGAGGATGGGGAGTTAAAAGTAGATAATAAAGAAATGGCAAATGTAATGTTGATTATGTCTTCCCGATAGAGGTTAAAAAATTCCAGTAATACCTATAATTTTGGAGTTTTAAGGAAGTGAAGAACATGGTGAAATTATAATCACTAGCGAAGTGGTACTGAGCAAACATCTGGAGCTGTGGGTTGATAACGATTCTGAATCCTACTGGACCTCATCCTAGGGTCGTAAACAAGGTGGTAATGATGTATTAGTTATATTGTTGTGAGTTCTCCAAAATTTATTAGACTCTGGAAAGATTCTATTAGATTAGAAAATAGCAAATCTGACCCCTCTATTCAAGAAGGAACGGAGGCAGAAAAATGGAAATTGGAGGCCAGTTTTGCTTGACACTTTTTGTGAGAAGATGTGAAAATTGATTATTAAGGGGGTTATAATTGGCACTAGGGAAAACTCAACAGAATTGGTATAAGTCAGCAGGGTTTTATGAAAGAGAAATTGTGTTTTACTAACATATTGGAATTCTTTGAAGGAGTAGCATGGACCATGGATAAAGGTGCACCTTTGATATATTGGAGTCAGATGTCCAAATGGCATTTGACAGGGTTGTGCATAAAAAGTTTAGTTCAACATAGGAGCTCATGGTGTTGGAGATAACATACTAACGTGGGTAGAAGATTTGCTAACAGACAGAAAACAGAGCATATGTATAGGTGGATCTTTTCCAGGAACTTGTCATAAGAGAAGTGGCAGGATATGATGAGCGGGATCCTGTAAGCACCTGTTCTGGGCTCTCAACGTTTTACAATTGCATCAATGACTTAGAAGAGGGGATTAAGGCATGATGACTAAATATACAGATAAGAAGCAAAATATGTTGTGAAGATGACATAACAATGATGTAGTAGGCTGAGAGTGGGCAAAAATCTAGCAGATGGAGTAATATGAGAAAATGCGAAGTTGTTTACTTTGGTAGGACAGATTTTTTAAAAAGTATTATTTAAATGGAAGAGGACCCCAGAATTCTGAGGTGCACAGGGATCTTAGTGTTCTAATGCATGAGTCACAGAAAGTTAGTATGCAATACTTACAAGTGGTTAAAAAAACAAATAGAATGTTATCCTTTATTATTAAAAGAAATTGAACTGAAAAGTAAGTATGTTACACTTCAGTTATACAGGGCATTATGGACAACACATCTCAAATACTGTACAGTTTGGTTTCCTTATGTATGGAAAGATGTATATACTTTGGAGGTGTTTCAGAGGAGATTTACTAAACTGGTACCTGAAATGAATAGGTTACCTTATGAGCATAGATTGAACTTTTTTTTCACTAGAGTTTTGAAGAGTGAGGGGTGGTTTGATTGAATTTTAAGGTTATGAAATATCTTGAGAAGGTGTGCATGGAAGTGACATTTACTGATGTGGGTGAGTCCAGAACTAGAATACTTAACACTATTCAGAGGTTGTCCTTTTAGGACAGAGGCGAGGGGAATTTTTTTTCTCACATCATTGTACCATTTTGAAACTCTATGTCAGAAGTCATGGAGGCATTGTCATTTATTATTTTAAAAGTGGAGGTAGATATATTTTTGTTCGGTAAGGGAACTGAAGATTATTGCATGGAAATGTGGAATATGGAACAGAAACAAAAGAGCCATAATCTTATTGAAAGGCATGAAGGGTTGAATGATTTAATTCTGGCCTTAATTCCTATGTTCATGCATTCATTTTTGGGGTAAGGGTGTTGCATTGGATCTGATGTTCCTCTGACAAGTTCCTGATCAGATCAAGATATTTGTATTTCTTTGTTGGTTGATGACATCTAGAGCATTTAGACCTATTCTTGCTAGTTTATTGATTTGTGTGACAACTGCTTCTGCGACTGTACCCAAACTCCATGGCACAACCTTAATAGTGAGCCATTGTAGAGAGTCACACTATGGTGAGAAATCAGGCCAGAATTTTATTAGGTAGTTTATAAACCTAACAAACCATTGCACTTTCATTTTAGTTGGTTGCTGCATCTCTGTTATATCTCTCCTTTTGCCAGGATCCAGACAGAATATTTGTGTTATCAGTACATAACCTATGAACTTGATTTCAGACGTTTTCAATTGCATCTTTTCTTCTTTGTTCCATTCTTTTTTCTCATCACAATTTTTCTCCCGATGTTCTGTGATGGATGTCTTTCCTGCTTTCACTTGGTTATCATTATCTGCCAGCTCGTCAAGGAATGGTTTCTTGGCTTTCACATTTTTCTATCCCATTTCAGGACTGCCTAGGTCAGTGGGGTCACTGGTTCCTTTATCTTGTCTTTCAGGCTGGAGTTGAGAACAGCTAAAATGCTTCTCAACAGGTGCTGAGTCTCACATTTCTATTGCTTTGAGATGATATATACCAGGAAGACAGCTATGGAAGCATTTTTGCAATTTTCTGGGATTTGTTCAGCAGCCAATGGCTTGGTAGCCTGTAAAACAGTACAAATCTTTTCTGGTCTGTTTAGGGTAACCTGTGCAAGTTTTAGACTTGCTTTTGAGATTAGTGGATTTTGCACAACATTTACCATCTGAATCTGTAGATTTTCATTTTCTTCATTACATTCAGCTCTCGGCTCCATTTATCTTTTTGGAATGAATATTGCTTCAATATATATCTTCAACTTTACCTTTAAGGGCTTCATTTTCAGGTCACCATTTGAGTTGCTTTGCAAACGGCTGCATTTCATGTATACCTGATCTCCTTCTGCAGTCACAATTCTAACAGTCAAAAACTTTTTTTTAATAGATATTTTTATTGAAAATTTAACATATTTTTACAAACTTACAAAATAATACTCACAAATACAAACATTAATATACAATTAAATATTAAATAAATAATAACCAAAACCTAACAGACAAAAAAAAGAGAAAAAAAGGAGAAAACAAAACTCAGCTACCTACTAATCTAACCTATAACTAACCAGAGCATATAATAAAATATCTTACATTACTCAAGAGAAAAAAAAGATAACATAATAATTAAATAGTGAAGTACATGCTTGGAACGAATTAACATCAAGTCATAATAAAACCCGTATTCATGCGAGATTCCTCTCCCCAAGAACCCCCGGACCAGCCAGAACCGCTACCACATGAAAGCCCTTGACAAAATGGCCGAAGTAATTGTATCTATATATTTCAGGAATGGATGCCATATTTTATAGAATAATTCAGTTTTATGGTGCACCATATTTGTAAGGAAGTCAAGGGGAATACATTCCACGACTAACCTATACCAATTCGAAAGTCCTGGAGGGCCCTCAGCTACCCAGTTTACTAAGATATTTTTCCTTGCACAAAAGGAGAGAATGGAAAATAATTTCCTCCTGTGCACATCCAGGGAAGACAAGCTCGAAAAGCCCAGGAGAAGAGATACTGGATCTACTCTAATTTCCGCTTCCAGGATTTCTGTCAAAGCATTTGCTACTCTGACCTAGTATTTGCGGATCTTATGACATGTCCATAAGCAGTATGTGAGAGTGCCCACCTCTATTTTACATTTGGGACACATTGGAGATGCTCCTGCCCTAAATTTTGCCAATCGTTCCAGTGCTATATGAGTCCTATGGAGTATCTTTAACTGAATGGCTTGGGTTCTATTACAGATGGAGATTTTTCTGGAATTTTCTCAGATGTCATCCCACATTTCTGTGGATATTTCCAACCCCAATTCCTGATCCCATGTTCTAAGCAATTGTCCCATGTCTTCTGAAACTTCATTATGTAATAAATGATAGAGAGTGCTGACCGAGGGCAAACCCATTGGCCACAACACTCTTCATTCCCTATCTGATTTATAAAGGCTATCTAATAATGTAGTCTTCTTCAGTATGTAATCTCGAATTTGGAAGTATCGAAAGAGGTCTCCATTAGGTAGTCCAAATCTCTGGTGCAGCTGTTCAAAAGACATCATGACCCCCTCATCAAACAGATCCCCTAAACAGGAAATACCCCTGGACCTCCAGGATTTAAATGTGGCATCTGTGAGCCCTGGTTGAAAACCCCATGCCCCACTTTCGGAGCACAAGGGGAGGTTTTATGTGAATTACCCTCATTTTGCCGCATTATCTTCCAGGCTTTAATTGTGTTTAATACTATAGGGTTTTTACAATGGTCCATAATGACTTGCATCTCATCTAAAAATAAGTGGTTCATAAGAGGACCCTTTGCTTGAGAAGCCTCGATGTCCAGCCAGATTGATTGGGGTCAGACGAGACCCAATCGGCTATGTAGCTTAATAGAGAACTCAGCTGATACTTCTTAAAGTCTGGAAGATCCAGCCCTCTCTTTGCTTGTGAAAGCTGTAGCTTCTTTAACTTAATGAGGGGCCGACTTTGATTCCAGATGAAAGAACCAAGCCAACTATATAATTTGCGCAATGCCGACCTCGGCAGCATCACCGAAGCATTCTCATAGGGTATAAGAGATGGGGCAAGACATTCATTTTAATTAAAGCTATTCTACCTAACCAAGAAATTGGAAGATCCCCCCAGCGTTGAAGGTCCTGCCTTATCCTTCCCAGTAGATGCACAAAATTGACCTTGTACAGCTGACCAAATATTGGGGTGATAAAAATACTGAAGTATAAAAAACCCTCCAGAGACCACCGAAACGGAAAATGAGATCTCTCCAATAAGTGGGACATACTAGCGAGACCACCCATCGGCATGGCCTCTGATTTTGAGAAATTAATTTTGTAACCTGAGAATGCACTAAATAAATTAATATCTTGGATCAGGTGGGGCACAAACATCAAAGGATTACTAAGAAAAAGGAGAACATCATCTGCATAAAGGGTAATTTTATGTTTACCCGTGTCAAACCTCGGGGCCGTTATATTAGAATCAGCCCGTATAGCTTCCGCTAGTGGCTCAATTATTAGCATAAATAGTAACCGTGACAGAGGACATCCCTGACGGCAGCCCCTACCCACACTGAAGCTATCTGAGCCTAAACCATTGGTGATCACGACTGCTTTGGGGTCATTATACAATGTTGAGACCCACTTAGCAAATACCTTTCCAACGCCAAACCTTTCCAGTGTATAGAATAGCTATGACCATTCAACCCTGTCAAATGCCTTCTCCGCGTCCAACGAGACTACTATTCCCGTTATTCTTTCCTGATGACAGACTTGAATCACATTCAAAACCCTTCTAATATTATTAGATGATCTACGGCCCTTGATAAACCCCGTCTGGTTCTCTTTTATGATATATGGCAATACCCTCTCCAGCCTCATTGCTAACGTTTTAGAAAGAATTTTAAAATCTACATTTAGCAAAGTCATTGGTCTGTATGATGCGCAATCTTCTGGGTCCTTTCCTTTTTTGAGAATGAGAGAAATATTCGCTTCTCTCACCGAAGGCGGGAGGCAGCCCTGACTATATGAGTAGTTGTACATGTCCATAAGTGGACCAACTAGTACTCCTGTAAACTCTTTGTAGAATTCAACCTGAAATCCATCTGGACCAGGTGCGTTACCGCTCTTAAACTGCCTGATTGCATCAAGTACTTCCTGGGTTGTTAGGGGAGCATTCAGGATCGACACCTGTTCCGGGGTTAAGTCTGGAAAGGCCAGGCTTTTAAAAAAGGACTCCATCTTCTTGGCTCTATCTTCACAATCCTGCGGTTTATACAAATCAGAGTAAAACTTTCTGAAGATTGTGTTGATCCTTTTATGATCGTGAGTTAAAGTACCAGCACTTTCCCTGATGGACATGATAGCTTGAGGGGCCTTTTCTTTCCTTGTGAGAAACGCTAGGTATCTGCCAGGCTTATCGCCATATTCATATAATCTTTGCTTTGCAAATAATATTTCCCTCTTTGCTGTTTGGGTAAACGTGGTATTCAGGCCTGTCCTAAGGGCTGTAATCCTTTGTAATTTAGCAACAGAGGGCCTATCAACGTATGCAGTCTCAGCTGCCTTTAAGCAAGCCTCGAGTAGACGCTGTTGTTCTCCCTTTTGTTTTTTCTGGGTCGCCGAGTATGAAATGATCAGACCCCATGCATAAGCCTGAATGGTCTCTCACATCACCGATGGGTTACTAGCCATACCTGAATTAATTTCCAAAAAGGTTTTGAATTCTTGAGAGAAATATTTTGCGAATTTACTATCCTTCATTAAGAAAGAATCCATACGCCAATGTCCGGGGAGGGGGGGGAGGCGTCTCATTTTTCCTAGTCTTGATTTCCATATACACTGCAGCGTGATCAGAAATTACTATATTACCTATTTTGCAGGATAATATGGAATTCAAAAAGGTCGAGGGGGCAAAAAACATATCAATTCTAATGAGACACTTATGTGGATTAGAATAAAAAGAGAAATCTCTGCCTTGCGGGTGGAGGCACCTCCACACATCTACTAATCCTGGCTCTTTATTCAAATCTGCTAATTACCTGGATCTGGGAGATATACTCGCAGTATTCTTGGGTATCCTGTCTATCTCCGGGTCCATAATGCAATTAAAATCTCCTCCTATAATTGTGTAACGAGCCCTGAAAGCCATCAGTTTGGAAAATGTTTCCATTATAAATTTGAAAGGATGTTCCGGGGGACAATAAAGATTCAAAATCCCATATTCCTCTCCATTTATAAGGGCTTTAATCAGTATGTACCGTCCAGATTCATCTTCTATCTGACTTAAGATTTTGAAAGGGAGATTCTTCCGAATGAGAATGACTACTCCCCTACTTTTTGAACTGAAAGATGAAAAGAAGGCCTGATCAAATCCACCCTGTCATAATTTCAAGTACTTCTTTTCCAGTAAATGTGTCTCCTGTAGAAGAGCTACATCAACCTTTTCTTTTTTGAGTTTGATAGTATTTTCTTCCTTTTGATTGGCGAATTACTCCCCTTGACATTCCAGGTGTACCATTTAATCAAATGACTAACCATAATCATCCAGGCAAGTCCGAGACCCCCCGGGAGGAAGAACCCCATCCAAAGAACCCCGAGCATAGACTATAGAAAATTCACAAAAATAGAGATTCTTTAATACACTCACGCCAATATAGTAAACAACTATTTCTAAATAAAAAAAACATATTTAAAAGGAGATTTTCCCCCTTGCTTCCAGGGGGAATCACTTCCTATCTGAAAACCCATTGTTTCCTATCCCAACCAGTGCCCCACCCTCGACCCAGGCACCCCATAATAAAATAGAAAAATTCAAGTGTACTATAAAGCTAAAGTTAGCGGTGAGTACCCTAACCCCCCCACCCATACCAACATCTAGATACATTTAGTCACGATAATACCATGTATAAACATATAAAACTATAAAGTTACAGACTCAGCAGGTAATAAATAATTATAATAACACAAAAAAAGGGGGGAAAAACCCCCGCTCTAAAAGAAAGAAATAAGATAGGACAAAGCAAATGTTACCCCCCTCACCTGAATCAACTAAATCGCCCGGCCTATAAAAAAAAGGAAATTGCATAGTGGAGAACAAATAAGCCCCCCTCCCTACCCCCTGGAGATGATATTAAACAATAAAGAAAATAAGGGAAAAAAGAAGGGTAAACCAGGCGAGGGGGAGCAAAACAGCATCATTAACCATACGGTTTAATTCTTATAATCTATTTAAGAGAGTCCAAAAGTTCCTTGGCCTTCTCCGGCGATCCGAAGTTATAGACTGATCCTTCGTAGTTAAAGCGCAGCGTCGCTGGGTAGCGCAAGGAGTACTGGATGTTTAAGTCCCCTAGACACTTCTTCGTATCATCAAACACCCTCCTCTTGCGGACTAAAGCTGGGGAAAAATCCTGAAACAGCATAATCCTAGATCTCTTATATGTCATGGCCTGGGGATCTTTCCTGAGCATTCTGGAGGCTTCCAGGAGCATTTGCTTCTCTCTGTAACACTGAAGCCGGAACAGGACCGGGCAGGGCGTTGGTCCGACCTGGGCCTGTGTATAGCAGCCCGGTGGGCCCACTCTACCCGCACCTGGCCTGATCCAGCCTCCAGCTTCAACATCTGAGAGAGCCACTGCTCCAAAAACACTGCAAGCTGGCCTTCCTCTTCCCGTTTGGGAAGGCCCAGCAAACGAATATTTTTTCGACGACCCTGATTCTCGAAGTCGTCGATGTGATCTTCTAAGGCCCGGACTCGCTGTTCGAGAGTCCGGACCCGACCCACGGCCGATTCTGTAGCAGCCCCAGAGGTTGAGGCCTTTAGCTCTGCCCCTCCAACGCGATGTTCGATTTTTTCAATATCTCGGTCATGCTTTTGCAGCACGACTGAGAGCGACTCCCACCTGCTTCTGGACTCCTCTATGAAGACGTTGATCTTCTCTTCCAGCTTGGTAATTACAGCAACAAGGCTCGCCACTGTAGGTAAGTCCCTCAGGGCGGCTGCGGACATCTTTGCTGCAGCTGGGGGGGGCGGGGGGGATGTTGGGGAGGGGTTCCTGCCTGCTGCGGGCATTCTTTCCCTTAGTCATTTTAACAAAGCACCGAACTACTCAAATTTGACGCAAAATGACTAACTGTATTGAATAAAAGTTATTTTGAATGGTTTGGCAGATGGAGTAGGGCAGCCCCCTTTACCTGAATCTTGGGCAGAGCACGACAGACTCAGACTTGCTGGTCGCCACCATCTTGGATCTCCCAGTCAAAAACTTTTTATTAGCTTTAGACCTGACCATGCCAACTGTTGAATAGTGTAAAATGATTCATTAGTATCATCATCCAACATGTCTCCGACAGCCACTTTTATAACTTATTTTACTTCTATCCAGCTGCACACACAAGTCATGCTTCACTTTCTTATGTGTGGTGTCCTCCACAATATTTATATGCTGTACTCTGGCATGGATCTTCCTACTGGTCCTTTTGCAAATACTTTCTTCTTGTTTGGCCTGAAATGTATTTCACCTTAACACAAAGCCTCATCTATTCTCTCATGATTACTCTCTAGCTGGTGTAAGCTTATGCACTTGCCAGTAGCTTTCTTGAGAGGACATTTCTCCTCTTTTAACAGATGTGCTCTCACAGGAGGATCTTATATGCTTCGAATAATCCTGTTTGATAGGATTATTTTTCAGTTATCCAAATTCACAGGCATCAGTTAGATGTATTACTGTGATTTTGAACGCATATGTGACATAAGTAACAAATAAGACGAAGAGCTCAAAATGTATATTCAAGGCCTTCAAAAGTTTTTCAGCCTGACTTTTCTACTCCTCAGTGAAATGCAATGCAGCCTGTAGCACATTTTCCTCAGCTTTGATAACAAGGTTGCTACTCTTATTTGTTCATAGTTCTTATTTAATTCTTTAGCTGTGTCTAGTTTTACCAGAAGAAATTCCAGTTCTGTTTCATCTTGCCTTTTGTTTCTACAGCATTAAGGACATTCTGAAATCACAAAAACATTCTAGATTCAACCAGTAATTCAAAGTTGCAGAACAAGAATTGTTCTAATTCATCCTTGTTTCTTATAATGGCTGACTCTTTTCCAGCTCTGAAAATCTACATAATTTCAGCTTCTAACATGTTTCGTGTAGTTTATTTTAATGGCTACTAATTCTAAACTGAAAACAACTTTAATGACTATGGCAAACCTCAAGTGTGCAATGTACAAATGTATTTCTCCAAACAAAAGGCAATAGATCTCCTATCTGATATGATTTTATTCTGACAATGTGTGGAGCTCTCTTTTCTGGACGTCATTTTCGTGAACCAGATAAACAAACAGTTAAGATTACCATTGCTATGGTAATGAAAGCCTCCATATAAAAGCTAAGTATTGAGAATACTGGAATCTGAAATGAATGCACGAAGAGCGAGAAAATCTCAACAGCAGCCTCTGTAGTGAAACAGTTAACATTTTGAAATCAGTGTGATTCTTCTGAACTCATTATTCAAAATGGGAACAAGCTCAACCAGGTGAAGCAGGATAGTACTGAATGAATATTATTCTGGCTTCTTTTCAGGGAAGAAGTGTGAAGATACTATTGCTATGAGAGGTGTATTTTGTCCTTTTTTTTTAAAAGAGGTTTTGAGACAGAGGTATAGAGTTGTCTCTTGCAAGCCAATAAAGTAAACAGCTTGTGAGGCTTTGGTTTTTTATTTAAGTGAAAACAATAGCGGCAGCATGAATGAGTGGAGAGAGGTGCCCAGACAGCCAGTGTTTTAGTTTAGCTTCAATGTTTGGAATTTTGAAGTTGGTTGTGGAAGCTGCTGTACATCTCACTGCTACAGCAAAAAGCTTGAGTTCTCTCTCTTTCTGCTAGAACTTTCTTTGATGTCCTTTTCACCTGGACTGGAGAAACATTGCATGTGAGATAATCAATTTTACTGAATTTGCCTTTCCCATGAGTTTATAGGATGTTACTTTATTGGAACAATTACTGTGTACTCGTTAACTAATCTATTATTCTATTAAGTTTTCCAGTAGAATCAGAGTTATACCAATTCTCCTTTCTTTTGTTTGTATTTTAACTGGGTATAAGAATAAAGAGTGTTTTGCTTAGAGCTGAGTAGTGTGACCAATTGAATTCCATCTGGAACACATTACCTTACACTTGCCTTTAAATAAGATAAAAGTTAGAGTCTAGGCTATTTCTGTATATTTGAAGGGATTTGGTCCGGTCCATTACAGAAACAAGGAGCCAATAGAACATCCTGATTGTGAATGGGTGTGTACTGGGAACTGCATATCCATGGTAAAGGGAAGACAACTTGAAATTGTGGAATTGATGTACAGGGTCAAAAGGGACTATCAATTTCAGTCAGAAGAGACTGGATGAGGGGAGAATAAATCAAAACATGATGAAATAAATTGAATGAGGAGGAACAGGCTAAAACAATGAGTCTGTCAGTCCTATTTCTGGATTTTTAGGAATAAGGTAGAAACAGGCTAAGCAGAGTTGAGGGTCTATGAGGTGGGAAGCTATGGAGGGGTGAGCTCCAAGTGAAATAAGGTCAGTGACAGTCCTGGAAACAAAAGCTTTGTGTTCAGTGGTAGGATCATGTTCCAGACTGGAGTAAGAGTTGGCGCTCAACCTTTGCAAGGTAGAGTTCAACACGCCAGATGACAACAGCATCAGGTTTGTCAGCAGGTTTGATAATGAAGTCAGGGTGAGACTTGAGAGAACAGAATGCAGTAAGGTTAGAGTGGGTGAGGCGAGCAGAGAAAGTAAGGCACACTGAACACTCAAAGTATGTCAAGTGATGACCTTAAAAATCCAGAAAAAATATAGCTAACACTCGAAGATCAAATATAGCTCAATTAGAGATAACACCATTTGAAGTTCTTATGTTGCAGATAACAACTGACAGAGACCACTGATAATTCATGACAAGATGTAGAGACAAGAGATCTGATTGAATTTTTATTGCAGCTGAACTAGCTGATAGAATAATTAAGATCATGATATAGAAGTGTTCCAGAGGGACCTCTTGGGCCAATCTAAAAGTTATAATGTGTAGATTCTACTGTAAAGTGGACAAAGAAGAAAGTCATATGTATAAGTGTCTTTCACACAGGCAAGCTGAAGGGAATCAAAGGTGAAGCCTCATGGGCAATGCAACCTCATACATGCACCAAGATATTCCACAGCTTTAATGAGGTATGCAAGGCATGTGGCTCCAGAGGGCATTGGAAGTGGCAGTGCAGAAAGAAAGGTCTGAAATCATTCGATGTCATGAGTAGCCATAACTAGATGTTAGATAAGTGCAGCAATCAAGTCAACCAAAAGCATGTAACAGATGCATCCAAATAAAATCCACAAGATGTCTAGCCAACTGCTCAGTAAGTGAAGTTACCCAGACTATTTAACCATACCAGTATCAGATATTCCCTACAGTGAATATCAAAAACAAATATATGTACATATAAATACATAAATTAGGAGCAGAAGTAGGTCATTCAGCTGTGCAAGCTGTTCATTTAGTAAGATAATGACTGACCTGGTTCTGCTCTAAAATCCACATTTCCTTCAACACATGGTAACCCCTGATTTCCTTGTCTGTCAAAGATTTATGTACCTCTGCTTTAAAAATATTCTGCCTGCACCATCTTCTAAGTCAGAAAGTTCCAAAGTTGCACGGTGCTCTATGAGAAAAAAAATCCCCTCATCTCTAACCTAAAAGGATAGCCACTCATTTTCAAACTATCCCTAAGTTCTGAATTCACCCATAAGATCAAAGATCCTTTTGTGTCCACCTTGTCAAGACCATCCAGGATCTTATGAACTTCAGTCAAATCATCTTTATTAGACAACCCACTCATTCAATGTATCAATCAAGTAAACTCCTCTGAACTTGCTCCAACTCATTTACATCCTTCCTCAAATAAGGAGACCAAAACTGTTGACAGTATTCAAAGTCATAGAATCATACAGCCTGGAAACAGACCTTTAGGTCCATCTATGTCACACAGACCATGTTCCTAAAGTAAATTAGTTTCACTTGCCTGTGTTCGGCTCATATCCCTCCAAATCCTTCTTAGTCATGTACTTATCCAATTGTCTTTTAAATGTTGTAACTATCTGCATCTACCACTTCCTCTGGCAGTTCATTCCATACATAAACCACTCTCTGTGTAAAAATGTTGCCTGTCAGGTTCTTTTTAAAACTTTCTACTCTCACCTTAAAAATAGTTTGTTTTGAATTTCCCCATCTTAGGGAAAAGACTATTGCTATTTACCTTATCTGTGTTCTGCATGATTTTATAAACCTCTATGAGGCCACCCCAACCTCCTACGCTCCATTGAAAAATATCCCAGCCATCCAGCCTATTTTTATAGCTAAACCCTCCATTCCTGGCAACATCCTGGTAAATCTTTTTTGAACCCTCCCAATTCATAATATTCATCCTATAGCAGGGCGGCCAGAACTGCACACAGTATTCTAGCAGAGGCCTCACCAACATCCTGTACAACCCAATTCCTATACTCAAAGTTCTGAGCAATGAAGATAAGCACTCTAAACGGCTTCTCAACCACCCTGTCTACCTGTGACGCAAATTTCAAAATTATGTACCTGAAACATAACATCCTTACTTTTATGTTCAATTCCTCTTGTAAAAAAAGCTAACATTCCATTAACCTTCCTGCGTATGTGATGTACCTGTATACTAATGTTTTGCGACTCATGCACAAGCACATATAGATCCCTCTGAACTTCAAACTTCTGTTGTCATTCTTTGTTTAAATAATGCTCTACTTTTTATCCTTCCTGCCAAATTAACAAATTCAGATTTCCCCATGTTACACTCTGCTGTCATTCTGTTTAAGTGATGTCCTGCTTTGTATCCTTCCTGCCAAATTAAAAAATTCAAATTTTCCCATGTTATACTCCATCTGCCAAATGTTTAACCCACTCACATATCCAATCTCTTTCAATCTTCATCCTTGTTATGTCACATTCATAACACATTTTCCTGTCTTCAGTTGGGACTCTTTTCCCCAAAGGAAGGTTTGATAAACATTTACAAAATCTTGAGGGAGTCTGGACAGAGTGGATAAGCAGAAACTGTTCTAACTCATAATCAGATTGAGAAGCAGAGGGTACAGTTTTAAAGTGTTTTGCAAAAGAAGCAATGCAAGGTAACAAAACACATTTCACGTAGCGAGCAGTTAGGGTATGGGATGCAATACCTTGAAGTGTGGTGGAGGGAGGGTTTTTTCATAAAATACCTTGTGGTGTGGAGGCAGAGCTTTTTTTTCAAATAATTCCCAAAGTGGGAACAGACCCTTCTGCCCAACAAGCCCACATCAGACCCATCCTCCTGCATTTCTGTGGCTAATGCACCTAACCTACACATCCCTGAACACTATGGGCAATTTAGTATGGCCGATCCACCTAACCTGCGCATCTTTCAACTGTGGTTCAACTGAGACATTCAAGAGGACATTGAATGATTATTTAAGTAGAATTAATGTGCAGTGTTAATACAAGATTGGCACTAAGTTAAAATGTTTAGAGAGCACTAGCAGACATAATGCCCCCCCCCCCACTGTCCTGTATCAACACCCAAACACTTCTGTGATTCTATCTTTCTGTCATCTACAAATTTAACTGTCCTGCCTTCAATTCCCTCATTCAAGTCATTCAAACAAATTGAAAAAGGTTGAGGGCCTAGCATACATACCCAGTGGAACTCTGCTGATCACATCCTGCCAATCTAAAAAAGACCTTCACTCTCTGTTTTCTGCCAGCTAACCAGTCTTCAATCCATGCCAGTATGCTAACCCTACACCATGAACTTCTGTTTCGTGCAAAAACTTTTTATATGCAACCTTTTCAGATGCCTAGTGGAAATTCAAGTACAGTATATCTACATCCTCATCCTCTTATCCACTGTGCATGTTCCTCCTCTAAATAATTGTAAAACTCAGTTAATTTCCCCTCCACAAAACAATATTGACTCTTCCTGATTACTTTGAGTTTTTCCAACTGCCAAGTTATAACATCAGTTACTGATTCTAAAAACTTCCCCAAGGTAAACATAAAGCTAATTGGCCTATGGTCTCCTTTTTTTCGGCTTCCCTGGCTTCTTCAATAGAGGAGTTATATTTGCTATTTTCTAGTCAAATGGAACCTTTCCAGAGTCCAATAGATTTTCAAAACTTAACACCAATGCATCTAATATATCATTAGCCACCTCGTCTAAGACCCTGAAATAAAGTCCATCAGAATTTGGAGTCTTATTAACCCACAGCTCCATCAGTTTGCTCAGTACCACTTTCCTAATGAGTACAATTGCACCATGTTCCTGTCTTATTTAATCATGCGGATTTATTGGTATTATTGGAATGATTTAGTACACTGTATCGCAAAGACGCAAGCAAAATATTTATCCATTGTATCCACCATTTCTTGATTATACATTATTGACTTATCATTCTGAACCGCTAGAGGACCAACATTCACGTGACTTTTTTTCCCCTTTTAGATACCCACAGAAATCCTTTCGATCTAATTTTACATTTCTAGCTAGCTTTCTCCCATTCTCTAATTTTTTAGTCCTGATTAACCTTTTTGTCATTCTCTCTTGTTTGTAATCTGACCAGTCATCCAAACTGCCACTCACCTTTGTGCAATTATGTGCTTTTCCCTGATGCTTGATGCCCACTTTAAGTTTTTTTCTATTTAACCATGGATTAAATCTTCACCGTGGTATCTTTCTTATAAAGGATTGTACTTATACTGAATGTTTTGTAATATCCCTTCAAACATCTCCAACTGCTTCTCTTCTGATCTGTTAGCTTGATATGTTATAGTTATCAGTTACGTCAGCTAGCTCAGCTTTTATGCTACCTAATTGTCCTTTATGAAGTTTAAAATATTCGTCATAGACCCCACTCTTCTCCCTTTCAAACTGGATGCAAAATTCAATCATATTATGATCGCTGCTATGTAGAGGTGCTTTTACTCTGAGGTCATTAGTCAGTTGTCTCACATTATGCAATATCAAGTCTAGCTTGCTCGGTGGCTGATTCCAGAATGTGTTGATCTAAGAAACTATCTGAAAAGCATTCTGGGAACTCTTCATCCAGACTACTGTTACAATTTGACTGTTTAAATATTGATTAATTAAAATCACCCATAACTATTGCTGTTCTTTTATTAAAAACATCCAAAGTTTCTTCTTGTGCAATTTGTCCTACATTGCGATGACAATTTGGGGCTTATAGGTCTCTCCAATGATAGACTTCTTTCCCCTATTTATCATCTCCACCATACAGATCGTACAACCTGATCGCCTGAACCAAGGTCACCTCTATCCGTTGCACCAATGTGATCTTTGATCAGGAATGCTAACCCTCACCATTACCTATCTTCGTACTCTTTTTATATGTCATATACCACTCAATATTCAGAATCCATTTTTCTGCATCCTGCAGCTATGTCTCCATGATGGCTATCAGATCATATGTATTCACTTTGTTAAAGTACTTATGCGAGACAGCTGAGGAAATCCCTGATGGACTTGACCTGTAAGGCTCTCTTGGTTCGTCCTGGAGATCGTACTCTGTGGTAGTCTGGAATATAAAACTCTTACAGACAGTTTACTTTGAATTATTATCTTTATTTACCAATGACATCAATGTTACACTATAACATAGATATCTACAAACCAGGCTTGAACTAAAGTTTTAAAACCATTAGCAGAATAGCGGCGCCAGCTCTTACCCCTAAGAGCTTTCTCAGGCTATTCCCCTTATTGCTGCAAACAAGCTGTCTTTAGACAGAAATTGGTATTAAAATTGCAAAAACACCACATATCCTTATCAGATAAGCCGTAATATAATGGCAAAAGTTTGCAGAGGAAGAGAAACTCATTGACAGGTCTGAGTGCGCTTGACTAATTAAGCTACATGCACATCAAAGTGGGAACCCTGATCAAGTCAGGCCAAACAGCCAATTGCTTTGGCTAGATAACTTTCCATTTTAATGGTACATCATAACGAGAGACTAGTCTAAACTGCGTGGAATTGGTCATGAGGTAACCTCGCTCAGCTAACATGTGCAGTATCATTGTCCTACAAATGGCTTTTTCTTTTAAAATCATCGAAAATTCCCAAAATGCAAATTAAATTCATAATATTCCCAGATCGCAAGCTCCAGGGAACAACACACAAACATTCAATCCATGACAAGCAAGTGTACATTCAGATCAGACTACAAAGAGGTAACCTTTTCACCAGCTTCCGTCTTGTCTCTCTCTCTTTCTCTCTCTCTCCCCGTGTCCCTTGAACCTTTTGGTCAGTGAATGTAATTTACAGAATAATGTTCTCTCTCTCTCTCACGAACATCTTCCAACACTTTCTTACTATGTCAGTTTCAGTCTTTGTGGTTTCCTAGCTTGTAAGGTTAATTAGACATTCACATTCCAGAACATTCAAGATTAGGGGGCTGAGCTTCATAAATTCAAATCTGCTCAGTGTGATGTATATGAAAATGTATCAGGATTGTTCTTTTAATTGCATATTCCACTCAGCTTATTAAACTACAAGTTCTTTTCCTATTAAGTATGAGTTTTGTTAAGAGTTTTCAATATAAATCAGAAATTCAGTTATCCATCATCCAACTGTGAAATATGCATAGCTGCCGGCCCTCAGGGTCAAAAGGAAATGCTGCCACCCATTCCACAAGTGAACAAATGTTGTCACCTTATTTACACTGATCCATTGATACTAAGAACAGATATCCTACAGCAGATGTGTAAGGCTACTAGCTTTCTCAACTTCAGTGTACGCAATTAATTCACCAGCTTTGTTCATATACATTCAGATGCACATCTTTTAATTTTTTTAGTTACTTTTGTAGCATCTAGTCTTAACTGCTGGTATATTCTCAGTTTTTTCTCTCTGTCTCTTTCTGTCATTCTTTGATCTTTCTTTTCCATTTTAATATTTTGTTCTGCCCACTTGTTTAGCTTAGGGCTCTATCTACTTCTCTAGTTGTGTGGCTCATGAGAATACGAATGCTAGCATGAATTCAGGTCCCACTTGTACAGATCACACTTTCTCTTGTACTAGTGCCAGTGGCCCATGAACCAGAACTCAATTCTCTACCAGTCTTTGAGTCATTGCATGGAATTCTCTAATATTATTCATCCAAAACTAAGTTGTACCTCAGCAATTTCAAAGGTCTATTTTTAAATTTAGCACCTAACTTCAACTACTCCCTCAGCTGAACCGCTTTTCTAGTTTTGCATATTTCATTGGATCACAACATGGATCACAACTGATGAATTCTTCCCTTTCCCCAACAAGTTCTTCTCTAGCCCAGAGCAAATATCTCATACAAAACAGAAGTTATGAGAAATCAAAATTAATGCTTTGGGTCCAGTGACTCTTCCTCAGAATTGGCAACTTTGATTTCTCTTCACAGATGCTGCCAGACCTGCTGAGATTTTCCAGCAACTTCTGCTTTTGTTTCTGATTGAGAGCATCCTCAGTTCTTTTGGTTTTTCGCAAATATCCCAATCCTAGCTTCGGGTAAATAATAAAGCCATCTCTGCTCATGCTCTTTGTTGCAGAAAATGGTCTCATTATACTCATTATACTATCATTATACTATCCGTTTCTACCTTTACATTCCTTCTTGCTCTACCCAGTTGAATAGTTTGCTGTATCACGGTGCCATGGCCATTTAGTTTATCTACCTTATCTCCCAAATAAACTAGCTGAGAAATCCTCAAACCTAATGGGCAATTACAAATGCTGAGGATCCTATACTCCTACTGTCTGGGTCCCCTTTCCTGCCTCCTGCCTGTTACTGACCATTGACTGATTCAGAAGGGTATATGACCACCTTTTGAAATAAAGTAACCGGAAGATTTGTAGCTCGGGTGCTCGTTGTTGTGGTTCTGTTCGCCAAGCTGGGAATTTGTGTTGCAGACGTTTCGTCCTTATTCTAGGTGACATCCTCAATGCTTGGGAGCCTCTTGTGAAGCGCTTCTATGATGTTTCCTCCGGCATTTATAGTGGTTTGTCTCTGCTGCTTCCGGTTGTCAGTTCTAGCTGTCCGCTGCAGTGGCCGGTATATTGGGTCCAGGTCGATGTGTTTGTTGATAGAATCTGTGGATGAGTGCCATGCCTCTAGGAATTCCCTGGCTGTTCTCTGTTTGGCTTGTCCTATAATAGTAGTGTTGTTCCAGTCGAACTCATGTTGCTTGTCATCCGCATGTCTGGCTACTAAGGATAGCTGGTCGTGTCGTTTCGTGGCTAGTTGGTGTTCATGGATACGGATTGTTAGCTGTCTTCCTGTTTGTCCTATGTAGTGGTTTGTGCAGTCCTTGCATGGGATTTTGTACACTACGTTGGTTTTGCTCATGCTGGGTATCGGGTCCTTTGTCCTGGTGAGTTGTCATCTGAGAGTGGCTGTTGGTTTGTGTGCTGTTATGAGTCCTAGTGGTCGTAGTAGTCTGGCTGTCAGTTCAGAAATATTCTTGATGTATGGTAATGTGGCTAGTCCTTTGGGTCGTGGCATGTCCTCATTCCATTGTCTTTCCCTTCAGCATCTGTCGATGAAATTGCGGGGGTATCCGTTTTTGGCGAATACATTGCAGAGGTGTTCTTCTTCCTCTTTTTGCAGTTCTGGTATGCTGCAGTGTGTTGTGGCCCTTTTGAACAGTGTCTTGATGCAACTTCTTTTGTGTGTGTTGGGGTGGTTGCTTTCGTAGTTCAGGACTTAGTCTGTGTATGTGGCTTTCCTGTATACCTTTGTGGTGAATTCTCCGTTCGGTGTTCTCTGTACCATCATGTCCGTATCCGTGAACACCAACTAGCCACGAACCGAACATGACCAGCTATCCTTAGTAGCCAGACACGCAGATGGCAAGCAACATGAGTTCGACTGGAACAACACTACTATTATAGGACAAACCAAACAGAGAGAAGCCAGGGAATTCCTAGAGGCATGGCACTCATCCACAGATTCTATCAACAAACACATCGACCTGGACCCAATATACCGGCCACTGCAGTGGACAGCTGGAACTGACAACCGGAAGCGGCAGAGACAAACCACTATAAATGCCGGAGGAAACATCACAGAAGAGCTTCATATGAGGCTCCCAAGCACTGAGGATGTCACCTAGATAGGGGATGCAACACAAATTCCCAGCTCGGCGAACAGAACCACAACAAAGTGACCAGGCAAGTTTATGCCTTCTTGATGTGTTGCAATGACTGTAGCTTGGCCTCCAGCTCAATAATTCTGTGCTTAAGTTCCTGCTGCTGTAAGCCCTTATTGTAGATGTGTTTACTCTGTATTTCACTGGTACCCAGGAACTCCCACAGTCTTCAATCACAATACATCAACAGTCTTACCTATATGTGTTGGTGAATTAGTAATTATTAATTAATTAACACAACCTACGTCTCCACAATGTATTAGCGCTGCCAGTAAACGTTGCAATACTGATGAAACAATGCAGTATTTCTAATAATGATAACATTTACAGTTTCTATCAATACTAGTTAATACTTAACTGCTCCTTCTGTTGCACAAAATTGGAAATCAAATGCTGGAGGCTGAAAAAAAGTAGTCAAAAGAAAAGATTACCTCCTTTCCATCTTTCATATAACTCCTCATTCAGTGCACTTTGCTTTATGCAGTAAAACTTACTTAAAGTACCTGTTTTGCGCTTTGCATGAATTCCTATTTTGCACCAAATTCACAGATATACTCACTCAACTGCTGTCTCACTGAGATGAATGTCACACTGAATGTGCTCCTTACTGACAGTTGTTTAGTGTAAGTTCTTCTCCAGCCCAAAGCAGATATCTTAACCCTGGCTTCGGAAAAACAATAAAGCCATCTCTGTATACACTCTTTGTTGCAGAGAACAGTGTCAATCCCTCTCGTTATGCTGTCCCTTAGTACGACCACATCCTTCTTAGTTCCCCCAGTTGAATGGTTTGCTGTATCATGGTGGGCTTTTGCCCGAAATGTCGATTTTCCTGCTCCTCGGATGCTGTCTGACCTTCTCTGCTTTTCCAGCACCACTCTAATCTAGACTCTTGCTGTATCATGGTGCCATGGCCAATTAACTACCCTACAGTCCTCACTTGCATCTAAACAAACTGAGAAATCCTCAAATCTAATGGGCAATTACAAAAGCTGAGGCTTCTATGCTGCTACTGTCTTAGTCCCCTTACCTGCCTCACTTGCAATCACAGCTCCCTGTCACTGACCATTTAAAGTACTTCTTTTTCTCCATCCATGAATTCCTACTTGGCACCAAATTCTCAGATATATTCATTCAGCTGTTATCTCACTCAGTGAATGTCAAACTAAATATGCTTCTTACTAATGGTACGTGTTAAGTATTAACAGTATTAAGAAAAATATTTGCTACCATTCCAGACCACATGCACATCAATGCAGGAACAGCAAAAATTGTATACCATTACAGGTGTGAATGTTTGCACTTTGTATACTGAAATGTACAAAACCACAGATTCAAGTGGTAATTTCACCACCAAGTGCCAGACTCAGACCTCCCAAAATGTAAGCAGAGGATAGGTAGCCACACGATGGATGTAAACGAAGATGGATTGGTCAGACAATCTTGTTTCTCCAGTATGTATTTCCATTTTTATTAAGTTCTCTAATCCTCAGCCTTCAAAACCAGTCATTTCTTGCTCCATCTGCTTTCAATGCCAACTGTTGCTCCAACCGACTCTCAATGCCCTTGGACCAGTCAAAATAGGGTCTGTTTGAACTCATTGTTTGAATTCAAATAGACCTGTTGACCTTGGGCTTGTCACCTGACTGATTTACAACCATTCCCCTTCCTCACCAGTAAAAATGGGATCTGTCATACATGGGATGAGGTTTCCTCATCTAAATTCTGCATTACAGTTTTAAAAGCTGAGTAGTTTTCCCAGCTCCATAAAAATCTGTCCCTATTTTGTGAATGGGATGTGAAAGAATGAGGGATTAGTTGAGGGAAATAGAAAAAGAGATAGATAAATTTGGCTATCCTTCTCTTGATTTAGAAATGCCAAATTTCATAAACATGGTCAACATGTTTTGGCTTGATCCCTGCTCATTATTGAAACAAAATTATGAATTGATTTCCTTCATGAATTAACCAACAGAATTTTGATTTGATTTCACATCTGCATCCTACAAGTCTCTAATTAACAGCTTTCAAACAGGCCTCTAATTATTTACAGGGATCCAAACTGGGAACATGTTCCAGTTTTGAAATGGTGTGTAAATTGTTATTGTTATGCATGTATTTGGAACACACTGTAAATTGTAAATTAATTCTTACAAGACCATCATTTGTTTGCAAATTACTGATTTAAGATTTATTTCTTGCTGGTCAAGGTTATAGTAGGACAGCCATAATGTTGTTGAAGTTTGGAGCTAGTGCCACAGTGGAAGACAACTCTGGATTCTCATGTCTCATGGAAATGATCATTAAAATGCCTACTGTGGTAAGATTCATATAACCTATTGCAACAACATATAATTTGTCTATGGAAAAATTCAGTAAAATAGCTGCATTTACCCATCAAATTAGAAGTTACATACATGCTAGTGATGTAACTGGTACCAATGAGTTGGTATTCTTGATTCCTGAAGAAGATCAGTTGCCTAGGTACAAAGATCAAACAAATAGTCTGAATACTTAATTCATTGGATCTCTGCCCTCTTTCTTGAGTTATTGGGCCTTCACTGGAAGCATGTGGATCTGGTGCAGCACTTGTAGTAGCCTTGTATTATTTGCAAGCTCATTGCACACCAGCAAGCACTTTGGCAGTGGATTTCCTAGTCCATTCATTCAGTGCCTCCTTGAAGGGGGCGAGAGGGTGTGCAGAAATTCTGGCAGCATAAAGTGAAGAGTGCCAAAATGTCAAGTTAACTGATGACTGTCAGATAAATTGAAACTGTAGTTTATTCTACATACTACTTTCCCACCTCCAGAATCTTTAGAGACAATCAAGACCATCAGCATCCATAAGGCCATGATCTTGGAAATTTGTAGTTCAAAGAATTGTACTCAACACAATCCATATTTAAAACGGAATGTTTGGTCAGTGCAGATGTTTTTGCCAAGAATATCCACAGACCATATTAATGACCCAGGATGGAAAATAACAATACTCCTGTAGGTAGTCAATAGCTTCTCCCATCCAGCTTTTGAAAGAGGCACCAGGAAAATCAAATCCATGGAGAAAAGGATAGGTTCAGGATTGCTGCGTGTGTGTTTATGTATATATGTATACATATGTTTATTAAAGTACTTGCTACTGGTGAGGTAGAATGACTGCTCTTGACACTAAGGCAACATTTTACCGCATTTTGTGCCATAGAGTCCAACAAAACTTTAAGTCAATGGGAAATCAGAGAAAAGAATCTACAGTGGTTTGAGTCATATCAAGCACAAAGGAAGCTGGTTACATTTGTTTAATGCTAATCATCTCAGCCTGCGTACATTGCCGCGAGAGTTTCTTGGGCATCATTCTAGCCCCAAACACCCTCAGCAGCTCATCAATGATCTTCCCTCTATCATGTAAGATCTGGGGTTTTAATTGTAAAGCTGAAGTCAATTACATTTATAACCCAAGTTGGGAGAATGATATTAAAAGGATGGTTAATTCTGATGAACTACTAACCATCTCAGGTAGAAGTCTGCCTTTGCAAGATTCACACATTAAGCATAAAAATGTGTGTACCAGCAAAGTTAGTAAGCAGTCTTGTCCATTCTGAAACACCAGTTCACATCTTTTAGCAAGATGTAGTGCATTTCCTTCTATGACCAAAGCCTATCTTTTTAGAGTCATAGAGATGTACAGCATGGAAACAGACCCTTTGGTCCAATTATCCATGCCAACCAGATATCTCAACCCAATCTAGTCCCACCTGCCAGCACCCGGCCCATATCCCTCCAAACCCTTCCTATTCATATACCCATCCAACTGCCTCTTAAATGTTGCAATTGTACCAGCTTCCACCACTTCTTCTGGCAGCTCATTCCATACATGTACCACCCTCTGCGTGAAAAAGCTGCCCCATAGGTCTAAATCTATGCCCTCTAGTTCTAGACTCCCCGACCCCAGGGAAAAGGCTTTGCATATTTACCCGATCCATGCCCCTCGTAATTTTATAAACCTCTATAAGGTCACCCCTCAGCCTCTGATGCTCCAGGGAAAACAGCCCCAGCCTGTTCAGCCTCTCCCTATAGCTCAAATCCTCCAACCCTGGCAACATCTTTGTAAATCTTTTCTGAACCCTTTCAAGTTTCACAACATCTTTCCCATAGGAAGGAGACCAGAATTGCACACAATATTCCAATAGTGGCCCAACCAATGTCCTGTACAGCTGCAACATGACCTCCCAACTCCTGTACTCAATACTCTGACCAATAAAAGAAAGCATACCAAACGCCTTCTTCACTATCTTATCTACTTGCGACTCCACTTTCAAGGAGCTATGAACCTGCACTCCAAGGTTTTTTTGTTCAGCAACACTACCTAAGACCTTACCATTAAGTGTATAAGTGCTGCTAAGATTAGCTTTCCCAAGACGCAGCACCTCGCATTTATCTGAATTAAACTCCATCTGCCACTTCTCAACCCACTGGCCCATCTGATCAAGATCCTGTTGTAATCTGAGGTAACCCTCTTCGCTATCCACTACACCTCCAATTTTGGTGTCATCTGCAAACTTACTAACTGTGCCTCTTATGCTCGCATCCAAATCATTTATGTAAATGACAAAAAATAGAGGGCCCACCGATCCTTGTGGCACTCCACTAGTTTTGCTGCATGCCTGGCTGCTGGAAGTTGCTGCAAATTAACCCTTGCTAGCCACTAACTCTGTGGATGATCTGTGGTGTTCCAGTATACAGATTGGCTCAGAAATTGCATGATCAGTGTCTAATTGGTTTCTTAAGTGGTATAGTCATTTTACCAATGTTGCTTCTTATTTATTTTTGACTGACTCCCTCAGGAATCAGTTACTGGTAGGATCATCTTCCTCGGTCTTGTTTTTGCTGTTATTTTAAAGAGAATTTTAGGTCTCTGAGCTTAATTCATTCAAACTTGGCCTTCAGAAATGAGATAACAAGAATCCAGAGAAAGTATATTCCTGTCAGGGTGGAAGGGAAGGCTGGTAGGTATGGGAAAGCTGGATGACTAAAGAAATTGAGGGTTTGGTGAAGATAAAGAAGGAAGCATATGTCAGGTATAGACAGGATAGATCGAGTGAATCCTTAGAAGAGTAGAAAGAAAGTAGGAGTGTGCTTAAGAGGGAAATCAGGAGGGCAAAACAGGGACATGAGATAGCTTTGGCAAATAGAATTAAGGAGAATCCAAAGGGTTTTTACGAATATATTAAGGACAAAAGGGTAACTAGGGAGAGAATAGGGCCCCTCAAAGATCAGCAAGGTGGCCTTTGTGTGGAGCCACAGAAAATGGGGGAGATACTAAATGAATATTTTGCATCAGTATTTACTGTGGAAAAGGATATGGAAAATATAGACTGTAGGGAAATAGATGGTGACGTCTTGCAAAATGTCCATATTACAGAGGAGGAAGTGCTGGATGTCTTGAAACGGTTAAAAGTGGATAAATCCCCAGGACCTGATCAGGTGTACCCGAGAACTCTGGGAAGCTAGAGAAGTGATTGCTGGGCCTCTAGCTGAGATATTTGTATCATCGATAGTCACAGGTGAGGTGCTGGAAGACTGGAGGTTGGCAAACGTGGTGCCACTGTTTAAGAACGGCGGTAAAGTCAAGCCAGGGAACTATAGACCGGTGAGCCTGACCTCAGTGATGGGCAAGTTGTTGGAGGGAATCCTGAGGGACAGGATGTACATATATTTGGAAAGGCAAGGACTGATTCAGGATAGTCAACATGGCTTTGTTCATGGGAAATCATGTCTCACAAACTTGATTGAGTTTTTTGAAGAAGTAACAAAGAAGATTGATGAGGGCAGAGCAGTAGATGTGTTCTATATGAACTTCAGTAAGGCGTTCGACAAGGTTCCCCATGGGAGACTGATTAGCAAGGTTAGATCTCATGGAATACAGGGAGAACTAGCCATTTGGATACAGAACTGGCTCAAAGGTAGAAGACAGAGGGTGGTGGTGGGGCGTTGTTTTTCAGCCTGGAGGCCTGTGACCAGTGGAGTGCCACAAGGATCGGCGCTGGGCCCTCTACCTTTTGTCATTTACATAAATGATTTGGATGTGAGCATAAGAGGTACAGTTAGTAAGTTTGCAGATGACACCAAAATTGGAGGTGTAGTGGACAGCGAAGAGGGTTACCTCAGATTACAACAGGATCTGAACCAGATGGGCCAGTGGGTTGAGAAGTGGCAGATGGAGTTTAATTCAGATAAATGCGAGGTGCTGCGTCTTGGGAAAGCAAATCTTAGCATGACTTATACACTTAATGGAAAGGTCCTAGGGAGTGTGGCTGAACAAAGAGACCTTGGAGTGCAGGTTCATAGCTCCTTGAAAGTGGAGTCGCAAGTAGATAAGATAGTGAAGGCTGCGTTTGGTATGCTTTCCTTTATTGGTCAGAGTATTGAGTACAGGCGTTGAGAGGTCATGTTGCGGCAGTACAGGACATTGGTTAGGCCACTATAGGAATATTGCGTGCAATTCTGGTCTCCTTCCTATGGGAAAGATGTTGTGAAACTTGAAAGGGTTCAGAAAAGATTTACAAGGATGTTGCCAGGGTTGGAGGATCTGAGCTACAGGGAGAGGCTGAACAGGCTGGGGCTGTTTTCCCTGGAGCGTCGGAGGCTGAGGGGTGACCTTTTAGAGGTTTACAAAATTATTAAGGGCATGGATAGGATAAGTAGACAAAGTCTTTTCCCTGGGGTCGGGGAGTCAAGAACTATAGGGCATAGGTTTAGGGTGAGAGGGGAAAGATATAAAAGAGACCGAAAGGGCAACTTTTTCACACAGAGGGTGGTACGTGTATGGAATGAGCTGCCAGAGGAAATGGTGGAGGCTGGTACAATTGCAACATTTAAGAGGCATTTGGATGGGTATATGAATAGGAAGGGTTTGGAGGGATATGGGCCAGGTGCTGGCGGTGGGACTAGATTGGGTTGGGATATCTGGTCGGCATGGATGGGTTGGACCGAAGGGTCTGTTTCCATGCTGTACATCTCTATGACTCTGTGACTGTATGAGGTGAGTAAACCTTATCTTGACAGGTGAATAAACCTTATCCATGCCCCTCATGATTGTATATACCTCTGTAAGGTCACCGCTCAACCTCCTGAGCTCCAGTGAAAAAAGTACCAGCCTATCCAGCCTTATCGTGTTACTCAAACCCTCCAGTCACGGCAACATCCTGGTAAATTTTTTCTGAATCCTGTCCAAATGAATAATATCCTTGCTGTGGCAGGGCGACCAGAACTGTATGTAGTGCAGCAAAGCGGCCTCACCACTGCCCTCAACATGATATGCCAACTCCTAAACTCAATAGTCTGAGCAATGAAGGCAAACATGCTAGATGCTTTCTTAACCACCCTGTCTACCTGCAACTGTGTACCTGAACCCCTAGGTCTCTCTGTTCGTCACAATACCAACCACCCTACCATTAAATATATAAGTCCTGCCCTTACTTGTTTTACCAAAATGCAGTACCACATTTAATCAAAGTAAACTCCATCTTCCACTCCTCAGCTCATTGGCTCAATTGATCAAGATTCCTTTGTTATCTTCGTTAACCTTCTTGACTGTCATCAAGACCACCAGTATTGGTGTACCCACAAACTTGCTTACCAAGCCTCCTAAATTCTCATCCAGATTGTCTATATAAATGACAAACAACAGTGGACCCAGCACCAATCCCTGCAGAACACCGCTGGTCACAGGCCTCCATTCCAAAAATCAGCACTCCACCATCACCCTCTGTCTGCTATCAAGCCACTATTTTTTCCAATTTGTAAACATCCCTGAATGATCTAACTTTTCTAATTAGTCTATCATATGGAACCTTGTCAAAGGCTTTAGTAAAGTCCACATGGACAACTTCTACCACTAATCAATCTTTTTGGTTACGTCTTCAGAAAATTCAATAAAGTTTGTGAGACACATTTTCCTATGCACAAAGCCATATTGCTCATTCCTAATCATTCCTTGTCCCTCCAAATGCATGCAAATCCTTTCTTTGAGAATCCACTCCAACAATTTACCACCAATGATGTCAGGCTTCTCCATACAGCCTTTCTTGAATAATGGCATAACATTAGCCACCCTCCAGTCCTCCGGCACCTCACCAGTAGTAGTAGCGTATCCAAATATCTCTGCTGAGGGTTCTGCAATTTATTCTGTAACTTCCCACAATGTCCTGGGATATATTAGATCAGGTGCTGGAGATTTATTTATCTTTGTGTTTTCTAAGACCTGCTCTACTGTAATGTTTCAAGACATTAATATTTATTTCCCTGAGCCACCACATCTTTCCTCACAATCAAAACCAATGCACAATATTTGTTTAGTTATCTCTCCCATCTTCTGAGGTTTAACACATAGACAACTTTATTGATCTTTAAGGGACCCTATTCTCTCCCTAGTTGCACTTGTCCTCTTAATGTACTTGTAGAATCTCTTTGGATTATCCTTAATTTAATCTGCCACAGCTATCTTATATTCCCTTTTTGCTCTCTTGATTTTCCCTCTTAGGAATGCCCCTTCAATCCTTATACTTTTCAAGAGATTCACTTGGTGCTATTTGTCTTTATCTAACATATGTCTCTTTCTTAGTCTTGACCAGAGCCTTAATATGGGTGGCATGGTGGCTCAGTGGTTAGCACTGCTGCCTCACAGTGCCAGGGACTTGGTTTTGATTCCACCCTTGGTCAACATGGAGTTTGCACATTCTCCTCATGACTGTCTGGCTTTGCTCCAGTTTCCTGCTGCTGTCAAAATATGTGCAGGTTAGGTGGATTGGCCATAATAAATTGCCCATAGTGTCCAGGGATGTGTGAAGTAGATGGTGTGGGAAATACAGGGATAAGGTAGATGGGGTGCGCCTGGATGGAATGCTCTTTGGATGGTCAGGGTGAACTTGATGGGCTGAATGGCCTGCTTTCACACTGTAGGGATTCTATTATCTTTATTTATCCACTGTTCTCTACTCTCACCAGCCTTACCCTTCACTCCAGTGGGAACATAATACCTCTGAACTCTTGAAAGCCTCCTACTTGCTAGTCTTCCCTTTACCTGCAAACAGTCTACTCCAAACAACTTTTGAAAGCTCCAAGTGGGATATTTGTTGATCATTGCAGTGTTCAATGCCATTTGTGACTCCACATGTACTGAAGCAATCATACCTGTGTATGCAACAAGACCTGGACAACGTTCGAGTTCACGTTGATAAGTAACAAGTCTCATGTACACTAAACAAACACCATCAGAGAAAACCAAACTTTGTCCTTAATGTGTAATGGTATTACTATTGCTGAATCTCCCACCATCAACATCCATTGATTAGAAACTGATTTGGCGAAACTGAGGACTGCAGATGCTGAAGATTAGAGTCAAGATTAGAGTGATGCTGGAAATGCACAGCAGGTCAGGCAGCATCCAAGGAGGCTCCTTAGATGCTGCCTGACCTGCTGAGCATTGCCAGCACTCCTCTAATCTTGACTAAAAACTGATTTGGGTCAGCCGTATAAAAACTGTGACTCTAAAAGTAAGTCAGATTTAGAAATTCTGTGGCAAGTAACACTTCTTGACTCTCCAAAGTCTTTCATGATTTACAAGGTAGAAGTCAGGAATGTGATGAAATACTTTCTACTTATATGATTAATTGCTCTCAATAAGTTTGGCACATCAGTACAAAGCAGCTGCATGATTAGCACCTTATCCACCGCTTTAAATGTTTGCTGTCTTCACTGCAAGTGCACTGTGGCAGTGATAGCCATATCATGTAAAATAATTTTGCAAAAGTGAATAGCATAGTAGCACTCATTAATTTAACTTAGATACGTGTGAAAATTGGCTCTTATTTTAGATATCAGGGGTATGCTAATTTGCTGGCTAATCACCACTAGCAAATGGGGATTGCTAAAGAAAATAAATTGAAAAGAAAATTGAAGAAAACAAAGGCATATTTTCCAATACTGAGCAGTCCATCTTGAATAATTATAAAATAAGAAGCTATTGAGCCTGAGCTGAAAGATGTATTAGCATATTACGTACTGGCAAAAGGGAAATCCTTGAGAAGTTATGGTTACAAGCATATTGACCACGGTTTCTTATGGCCTCAGATAGTACTGATTTTACTAGATCAGTGAATTGTAATGCTTGTCTACATATCCATAGATATGCACAATGTTTTACAAAATCGCTGAAGATGTCATTTCTCTCACCAATATAAATACTAAACAGTTGAACAGGGACAATTTCATCTGTGTGCTTTCATAGTTCTTGAGATTAGCATTGTTGTAATTATGTTTGATTAGGCATACCTTCAAAACTCTTGTGGTTATGTTCTGTGAAACATGTTTTGTGGACATGGTTCATTTTTTTGAATTAGTTTCCACACCTTTAGGAGGGATTAAAATCTTATAGAATCATACAGTACAGAAAGGCCGTTTGGCCCATCAAGTCAACACCACCAAAAATATACTAATACTTGCACAAGTTCCACTTTCCTGCTCTAGGCCCCTAGCCTTGAATGTTATGACACGTCAAGTGTTCATCCAAGCACTTTTTAAAGCTTGTGAGGTTTTCTGCCTGATTACCATTCCATGCAGTGCACTCCAGACCCCAAACCATCTTCTGAATGAAAAGTTTTTTCCTCAAATTCCCTCTAAACCTTGTGACTTCCACTTTAAAATTATGCCCTTTTTCATGACTCTTTAAACTCAGGAAAACAACTGCTTTCTATTCATCCTAACCATGTCCCTCATAATCGTACATTTATCCATCAAATCCAGTCAATTTCTTTGCTGCAACAAAAACAACCTCAACTTATCCAACTTCTCTTCATAACTGAAATGTTGCATCCCAGGCAACATCCTGGTGAATCTCCTTTGAATACCTTCTAGTATAATCGCATCCTTCCTACTCTGTGATGACCAGAACTGCACACAATACTCCAGCTGTGGTCTAACCAAAGTTCTTTACAGCTCCAACATGATGTCCCTGGTCTTATTAATCGATGCCACAACTGTTAAAGGCAAGCATTCTGTATGCCTACTTAACTACCATATTAAACCTGTCCTGCCACTGTAGTGATTACAACGAGGTCAGCGGGTGGTCCTCATGGAAATTGAGTTCCCTGATTGAGACTTGTAGTCTGGTCCAATCAGAGAGCCCTGGCTGACAGATAAGAACAGCAGTGCCCCCCTCCAACTCTATTTTGATTTAATCCCTGCCCTCCCCTTCACTGTTTGATCACTCAGCATTTCCCTTTGATGTGAAGGGCACTGCTTATCACTGGCCACCTCAGGTGTTTCTTTTCTTCCTGGTGGTGGAAATTTGAATAAAGATTCGTGCACCTTGTGTCTATCGCTGTGTCTCACACCTGCGCACACACAACATGGGTGCTTGGGAAAAAAATAAGCACTACCGCAATTAGGCAGTAGTGTGGGGGTTAAAAAAAAAATTAAAAAAGAAAAGAAAACAGCAGTTCCCCCCTCCAACTCTATTTTGATTTAATCCCTGCCCTCCCCTTCACTGTTTGATCACACAGCATTGCTCTTTGATGTGAAGGGCACTGCTTGTCACTGGCCACTCAGATGTTTCTTTTCTTCCTGGTGGTGGAAATTTGAATAAAGATTCATGCACCTTGTGTCTTTCACTGTGTCTCACACCTGCACACACATATGGGTGCTGGGAAAAAAAAACAGTGTCCCCCTCCAATTCTACTTTAAGTTTCTTCACATAAGCATTATCCTTATTGGGCTTTGCTTGCTACTGGTTCACTGGCCACATGAGTGTTTTCCTGGTGGTAGAAATATTGAATATTTTTTGCACAATGATGTCTTCACTGAGCTCTTACACATATACACAACACGGGTGCTGGTAGAAAATATAAGGACTACTGTCTCATAGTGGTAGTGTGAAACAAAGGATAAATGGGGGATTCAGAATCTCCTTAGTTTTGGGTCTGAGTCCAAGCTGGCTGGCCACAGGACAAAAGAACAGGAATATCAGACATCCTGTTAATCTGAAAGCTGGCTCTGAGGGAGCTGTATCAGTGTCAAGGACTCTCCACATGTAAATAAAGAGTGACTTGATGATCACCTGCCTCTATGGAGTTACTCAGTGGTGATGACAATGGGATTTGAAATATTGTCAGTCTGTGCAAACTTTTAGCAGACATTGGAGAACATTTTCCAAAGTCTACTCCATGTTGCCCATTATCTAGATGACATGCTAGTAACACTGAAGACCAATAAGAAGCACTTAGAGGCTTGGACATAGTCCTTAGATGTTTCTCCCAGTCAGGCATACAGCTTAGAAGGGGATAATGTGTGTTACAGGCACCTCAAGTGACCTATGTATGCTACAGAGTTGACAAGACCAGGGTATACCCAATGGAAGATAAAGTGAGGGCGATCAATGGCCCACCAGCTCCTTTATCTGTTTACTTGTGCTTAAGTCTTTCCTTGGGCTGGTGAATTATTACAGGAAGTTCATACATAACCTGACCTCCATCCTGGCACCTCTATATTAACTCTTAAAAAATGGTCAGCAATTGGAGGCTGTAGTTTTCAAGGAAGTGAAGAAACAGCTATCATCTTTTAAGGTGTCAGTACACTATGACCTTATGCAACATATGGTATTAACATGTGATGCCTCCTGGTCCAGCTTTGGGGTAGTATTAGCTCATAGGTGACCCAATGGAGAAGGACACCTAGTAGTGTATGCATCCAGGACATTGCCTAATGCAGAGCATAAATATGCCCAGATAGAGAATGAAGGTTTGGCAGTCATATTTGGAGTCAGGAAATTCCACCAATACCTTTACAGATGTGCATTTGTAATAATAACAGATGACAAACCCCTGCTAGATCTACTTAAAGAGGACAAGGCAGTCCTGCCCAAAGCTTCAGGCCATGTTTAATGGTTGACTGTAATACCAAGTGTATATAATTACAAGTTGGAACACGATCTGGGAGGCCAAGTAGCAAATGAATTGAGCTGCCTCCTGCTGGCAGATATACCTGCTATCACCATTGGAAAAGTTCCTAATGGTTTTTAAAAATTTTCTGGACACACTTCCATTCACAGCTGGCAATATCAGACTTTGAATGCAGAAAGATCCTCGCAAAACTGAAACAGCTGGTGGTGATGGTGTAAACCAAAAGGTGGTCACAACTAGACTTGGAGAAATCAGATCACAGTAGAGAGTAGTATATTATTATGGGGAGCATGAGAGGTTGTCCTGAGGAAAGGTTGCCACCAGATACTGGAACTCCACCAGAGTTATCCAGGGGTGTCCAAAATGAAGATGTTGACAAGAAGTTATGTCTGGTGGCCAGGATTGGATGCAGTCGTATCTGCCTTGGTGGGGTAGTGCCCAGTGTGCAAACAAGGACAAAACATACTACCAGCAGCTCCTTCATATAAAGAGGAAGGGCTGGGTAAACACTAGATTTGGTTACACTTCGACTCTACAGGTTCTTTAATGGGCTGAATGCTCTTAGTCACTGTGGAATGCCCATTCATAGTGGTTGGATGTGCATAGAGTTCATTTGTCAAACACGGGGATAATGATAGAAAAACTGCATGCATCTTTTGCAATACACAGACTCCCAGAAGTGTTGCTCAGAAATAACGGGCCATCATTTACCAGCAGGGAATTTGAGTATTTCCTAAAGTCAATTGGTATTCAGCATATAAGGGACAGCTTCATACCATCCACCATCTAATGGCCTGGCAGAAGGACCAGTCCAAACTTTAAGTCCAAACTTAAATAAACAGCTTCACTAGAGATCAAACTGTCCCAGGTATAGGATTACTCTTCATGCAACTGCAGGGATAGCTCCAGCAGAGTTGATAATGGAGAGAAAACTCCATATCAGGTAAAATCTGATCTTCCTGGGGGGAATCTAAGATGGCAGAGATCTGAGAAGATTGCGTTGCAGAGCTCCCCACCGCAGCACAAGTGGGAAGAACCTTTAACCCGCCCATCCCAGACCATCGCAATATCCTGGGACTCTAGAAAGGTTGTGGAGTCCCAGGAAACTGTGAAAAATTAATTTACCTGCCTTTCTTGCCATCCAGAAATGCCAAAGAAGGGAGGAGGAGCGTCTGTGGCCGGGCCCATTGCCCAAGCTGCAGGATCCTTGGACTCGATTACTTACCAGGCCCTGGTGAACGAGTTTGTAAAATCTCACAACATGCTGCGTAAGCAGAGGAGAAGCTGGCCCCGATCTCTATTATGCTGCAGAAGCATGAACAGCAGCTGGGAGACCTGGAAAAGAGGTTGGAAACAGAGTCACAGTGGTGGAAGCTGATGCCAGTTCCTCTAAGGATAGGATCCAAGCTCTGGAGAGGCAGGTCCGTACTTTGTTCAACCAAGTGGATGAGCTTGAGAACAGGCAGGAGAAAAAATATTCAGATCATCAGTCTGCCTGAGGGTAAGGAAAGTGAATGACCTGCGGAATTTATTGAGGACTGGCTGCCAAAAGTCCTTAACTTGGAGGCTGGCCTGAGAGGCTTCAAGATCAAGAGGGCACACCAGGTCACGGCACAGAGATCAGGTTTGGATCAACATCCTCGTCCTCTCCGGATGCGGTTTTATCACTGTAGAGAAAAGGAGAGAATTGTGGAAGTTTCCAGAATCCAGGGGAAGGATCCAAAGGCCCTAATTTACAAGGGCTCTAAGATCGTGTTCTTCCAGGACTTCTCCGCGGCAGTGATCTAGAAAAGAAAATCTTATGACGGTGTCAAGAGAAGACTGAGGGATCTTGTGTTTTAGTACTTTATGAAGTATCCAGCGGTGCTTTGGATCACCTTAGATGGATCCGTACATCTCTTTGACACATTGGAGAAGGCAAGAGACTTTTTGGACAAACTAACCTAATCTGAACAATAGTATGTACAAATAGTAGTGTTGTTTGGGTATGTCTTTGTCGTTTCTTAAAAAAAACAGAAGAAGTCCGGTTGGAGCTTCCTTTTCCTTTTTTTTCTATTGGTAATAATTTAGTTTAAACAATGTTTGACGGTGGTTGAGATGTGTACTTTCAATTTCTAAGTTTAGTTTTACCAAAGGATGTATGAGGTATTGACCCCTTTATTTTTCTTTAAACATTTTTTTTTCTTTTCTTTCTTCATATTGCCATTCTATGGTGCATTTGCTTTCTTTTCTGCTTGTGTTTGCGGTGTGGCTAGGAGGAGGGAAAATGGTTAGGATGGCTAGATGCCTACTTATGGGCAGTTTGGGATGGGTAGTTGCCCCCTTTGGGCAGAGGGCGAGTTCCCCTATTCAGCGCTGTTGGTGCTTTATATGTTGGTTTGTTTTTTTCATTTTTGTTGTTTTTAATCTTTGATAGTTTTGTTGGTTTGTTAAATGTAGTGATTTTAGTTTATGTATTTTTTTTGGATCATGTGGCACTAAGGCTTAGCGATTTGTGGTTCAAATTCCTCCTCTCTGGAATTTGAATGTTACTGCAGAAGGTTATGTTGATTAAATGGTGTACCTGGAATATCAAGGGAAGTCACTCACCAATTAAGAGGAAGAAGGTACTTTTGAGTCTTAGAAAGGAGAAGGTGGATATTGCTTTGTTACAGGAGACATACTTGGATAGTGCTTTGTTACAGGAGACATACTTGGATGATAGGGAGCATTTGAAACTACAGCAGAATGACTTTGATCGGGATTACTTTTCATCATTTAATACCAGAAGTAGGGGAGTGGATATATTAGTTAGGAGGAATCTCCCACTTAAGTCACTAGAGTGTGTTAAAGACACCCACGGGAGGTTTGTAATTTTTAAAGCCTTGATAAATGGAGAAGAATATGGTGTTTTAAATGTTTATTGCCCTCCAGCTCATCCCCTCAAATTTTTGGTAGATACGTTTCTAAACTGATTAGTCTTGAGTCCCGGCATATCATTATAGGGGGAGATTTCAACTGTCTCATGAATCCCACTGTAGACAGGTTGCCCAAAGGCCCCTCAATATCCTTTGTACAAACTAAACGACTGGTGGATCTGTGTGTGGAGTTAGGGTTGCTGGACATCTGGAGGTGTCTCCATCCTACAGGCAGGGATTTTACGTTTTTTCCAATCTGCACAGATGTCATACCAGGATTGATTTCTTTTTCTGACCCCTGTGGCAAGCCTGGACTTGGTGGAATCTGTGCGAATGGTAATATTGCCATCTCTGACCACATTCCAGTGTACCTGTTGGTGACAGGGGGTTCAAGGCATTGGCAAATGGATCCCTTTATCTTCAAGAATAATAAGTTTGCGGAGTATTTCTCTAGGGAATTTCAGGTGTTCCTAGACATTAACTCAGGCTCGGTTAGTAGTCCATCTGTTCTTTGGGAAACTGCCAAGCTTATGCCAGAGGGTTGATTATTTCCTACTCTGTCAGTAGGAAGCCGCAGAAGGGTGAACAGCAACGTCTTCTCGAAGCGCGGTTGAAGGCAGCCGAGAAGGCTTATCTTGACATGCCCTTGTTGGTCAAACTACAGAGGATTACTGCGCTGCGGTCTGCACTGAATTCATGCTCACGCATATAGCAAAGGAGTTTATATGAGCATGGTGACAGGCCAGGCAAATACTTAGCATATCTCGTCAGGAAAAGGAGTGGCCCACAAGCTATTATGCGATTAGGAAAGGGTCTGGGAATTTAACATATAACTCCAAAAAGATTAATGTGGCATTCCAGAGATTTTACTCTAAGTTATATCAATATGAGGATTGTGAAGGAGGTGTGGGCCAAAACAGAATTTTTTTTAAGGATCTGGAGCTCCTGGGTGTGATCCCCGAACAAGAGTCCTTTCTCAATGCCCCCTTATCAGAGCAAGAGGTGCAGTAAGTTGTGAGGCAGCTTCAGAGTGGTCATGATGGACTTCCCAGCAAATTCTATAGGTATACTGTCAGGCCCGATGCTCAATATGTTTAATGACTCCTACAGCCATGATTTTCTCCCGCCATTTCTGAGCGAGGCCAATATTTCACTTATACTTTAAAAAAGGGAAGGTCCCGGAAGACTGTACTTCATACAGGCCCATTTCACTCTTAAATGTGGACTTTAAAATCCTCTCTAAGACTCTCACATTAAGGCTGGAGACTGTGTTACCCACTATTGTTAAAGAGGATCAGGCAGGATTCATAAAGGGCCACAGATCCTCCAATAATGTTAGGAGGCTGCTTAATGTAATTTAAGCTTGTCAACAACATTCAGTACAGGGATTGGTGATTTCTCTGGTTGCATAGAAGGCATTTGACTGAGTTGAGTGGCAGTACCTTTTCTATACTCTGGAGCGGTTTGGTTTGGGCGAAATCTTTATAAGATGGGGAACAGTTCTCCTCAGTGGCCCTCTTGCTACGGTCATCACCAATGAGGTACAACTAAATAATTTTAACATTTTTAGGGACAACCGGCAGGGCTGTCCCCTTTCACCACTGCTTTTTACGTTAGTGATTGAACCATTAGAGGAGGCCATTCGTAGGGATACTAATACAGGGGAACCTCGATTATCCAAAGTCCTTGGGCAGGCAGGTTTTCATTCAGATAACGGATTATTTGATGTTAAACAAAAGGAAGCTGCACTGCCCATAATTGCGTTAAAAAGCATGCTAACAGAGTTTTATTTCATTTGATCACTAAAATCTGTACAAACCCTGCATATCGCTTAAAAGTTCATGACATTTTAAAACTCAGATCATTTTTTCTGTAACTGTACAATAAAGAGAATTCATTGAGGTGGAGGTTGGTTATTACTTCTGAAGAAATTATCCAGCCACTGTTGCTTGAGGAAGTGCTGTCACCTTTCTTTTGCGAACAGTAACCTTTGATGAAGATACATCAATTTAATGGCATCAACTTCATCTTGTGCTTCGTACCACTCCATGAAGAGTCGCAAACTGTCAATAGCTTCAATAACGGGGACTGGAGGTGGTGCTGGTATCAGATTTTCCTTTCTATTCACACCATTCGTACATTCCTGCTGTTCCTCTGTGACTACTTTGACAGTTTGACCATCGGTGAGTGTCTCTGTTCCAATTTCGTTGTCACAGTTCACCCAATCATCAATCTCTGTCTCTGCAACATCTCCTAAACCCAGCTGTCTGCAGTTTTCGATGATGTCAGTGGTAATGCTTTGTTATGGATGGGTGTCCACTTCACTGGCACGGCTCCCAATACACAAGCTATTGTACCAACAGTCTGCAATTGTTGATGGCTTGATGCGGTCCCAAGATTCAGTAATCATGAATAGAGAGTCCTTGACTGTGATTGCCTGAATGATTTCCTGCAGTCCTTTGTCAGAATTGTTTTCACCCAGGACGGCACGCAACATGTCACGGTGGTAATATTTTTTCATAATTGCAATGATTCCCTGATCAAGCGGCTGTAACCTTGAAGTGGTGTTGGGTGGTAAAAACAAACACTTGATAGGTCCGTCTGCTGATTGTAACTGGCGGCCTTTCACAGTGTGTGCCCCCGCATTGTCAACAAGCAGAAGGGCACGTTGCTCGAGTCCTTTGCTTGCCAAATGTGACCTGATGACAGGTACAAAATCTTCATGGAACCAGGATGAGAAAAGTGGATATGTCATCCATGCCTTATTATGTGCTTTGTACCTCATGGGAGACGAGCTCTTGTCACAGTTCTTAAAGCAACGGGGATTAGCATATCACCCAATGCAGACAAGCGGTAATTTATGAGTGCCGGTGGCATGGACACAAGGGAAAGTCGTGACCCGATCCTTCTGTGCTTTATGTTTGCAATATAAATTTGCAATAGGACCCATGCTTTACAATTAAAGAATCTTCACAGGGTCCACTTGGCTCCAGACAGTTTGTCAAAATTTAACATGTCCCAAGTGCAAGGTCTGAACGGGTACTCTTACCCATTGTCTCTGGTCTTATGGTAGGCTTCAAACATACTGGAGTGCTGTGGCGGGTGCAATGGAGAGGATTTTGGGTGTAAGGATGGAAAAGGACCCAATTTCTCTTCTTCTAGGCCTGCCCACTATATTCCCTGTAGATGCGCATAAGAAAAAACTTTTTAATATCCTCACTTTTTGTGCAAGAAAGAATAGCTTGCTAGGTTCGGTATCTGAAAACCCCCAAGGCTGTCGGGTTGATGGAAGATTGTTGTGGAGCATATTTCCTTGGATTTTCTCGCAAGTATGGTACACCACAAAACTGAGAATTTTTATAAGACATGGTAGCCCTTTTTGGAATATCTGGACACCGATGTATCTGCCACACTAACAAGGGCTTTTGTACAGCCGTAATGATTGTGTTTTACGAGTCCAGTATCCAGGGAGGAGGAACTGTGAACGCATGAGTGTCTTGTTTGGCTGAGCTGAGTTATTACTATTTATTAGTTTGTTATTGGTTATTATTTATTTAAGTTTAATAGTTAGTTGAGGATTTTTAATTCTATATTTTTCTATATATATTTATACATTTTTACATAAGGGTGGGTTGGGTTTTTACTTTGTTTCTTGTTTTGTTTTGTATTGTTTTGAATTGTATTGCTGGTATTTGTTGTAGTATTTAAAAATCTATTTTTGCAATAAAAATACATATTTTTTTAAAAATGTGATCTTCCCAGACCTTGGTGGGGGTACAGAGTTTGAAACAGCATGAGGGATGCCAATGCTGGACGCAAGACTCCTTTAAGCGAGAGAGACAGTTTACTTCAGGGGATGAAGCTTGGTGTAGGAGCCACAGCAATGGCCCTGCATGGGTAAGAGGCATGGTTGACGGAATTTCTCCTTCTGAAAATCCACAAGCAGGACTGCCCAGGCAGACCCATTGTTTCTGCCTGCTCCTGTCCCACAGAACGCATCTTTTTCTACCTTGACTCAGTCTTTTCTCCCCTGGTCCAGTCCCTGCCCATGTACATCCGTGAATCCTCTAATGCTTTATTCCAGCTTTGGAATTTCTAGGCTCCAGCATTATCATGGATGTGCAATCCCTTTACATATTTATCCCCCCACCCCGATGGTCTCAGGGCTCTCTGCTTCTTCCTGTTGCAAAGGCCTGAACCATCCCCACCCACCACCACTCTTTTTCACTTGGCTAATCACATCCTTATCCTCAACAATTTCTCTTTTAACTCCTCTCGTTTTCTTCAGGTCAGAGGGGTAGCCATGGGTACTTGCATGGGCCCCAGTAATGCCGGTCTTATTGTGGGGACATGGAACATTCCTTCTTCCAGTCCTATTCTGGCCCCCAACCAAAACTCATCCTCTGATATATCGATGATATCATCAGTGCTGCTTCCCTCTCTCGTGTGGAATTATAAAAAGCTCATCGATTTTGTTTCCAATTTCCACCCTACCCTCACATTCACCTGGTTTATCTCTGATCCTCCCTTCCCTTCCTCAACATCTCTGTCTCTGTTTCTGTGGTTAGACTGGCCACTAATATCCACTATAAACCCACTGACTCTCACAGCTACCTGGATTATACATACTTGCTCCCTGTTTTCTGTAAAGACTCCATTCCACTCTCCCAATTCCTCCATTTTCATCACATATGTTCCAATGAGGCAAAATTCAATAAGGGAGCCTCTGAAATGTCCACGTTCTTCTCAACTGAGGATTCCCCAGCACTGTTGTCAACAGGGCACTCAACTGGGTCCGACCCATCTCCCGCACCTTTGCCCTCCCACAACAGCAATAGGGTTCCCTTGTCCTTACCTACCACCCATCAGCATCCACATCCAGAAGATCATCAGCCACCATTTCTCCACCTCTAGCAAAATGCCACCATCAGACACATGTTCCCCTCCCCTCCATTGTCCGCCTTCTGCAGTGACCATTCCCTCCAGAACTCCCCGGTCCACTCTTCCTTCACTTCCAATACCCTCCTCCTTCAAACCGCACAATACTTTCCCTTGCAACTGCCGAAGGTGTAACACCTGCCACACATACCTTTCAGGTGAAGCAGCGCTTTGTCTGTACTTCTCACAATCTAGTCTACCACACTCACTGCTCACAATGTGGCAATGGCACTAGATTAGTTTAGGATATCTGGTCGGCATGGACAAGTTGAACGAAAGAGTCTGTTTCTGTGCTGTACATCTCTATGAGTCTATGACTGTATGTTCTAACTCACAACTCTATGCACCAAGCCTTGTTATCACATAGTCTGCCATTATACACAACATATTGTCAGCCACTAACAGTCTCCATTAACAGCTAATGGGCAGCACGGTGGCACAGTGGTTAGCACTGCTGCCTCACAGCGCCGGAGACCCGGGTTCATTTCCCGCCTCAGGCGACTGACTATGTGGAGTTTGCATGTTCTCCCCGTGTCTGCGTGGGTTTCCTCCGGGTGCTCCGATTTCCTCCCACAGTCCAAAGATGTGCAGGTCAGGTGAATTGGCCATGCTAAATTGCCCGTAGTGTTAGGTAAGGGGTAAATGTAGGGGTATGGGTGGGTTGCGCTTCAGCGGGTCGGTTGGGCCAAAGGGCCCGTTTCCACACTAATGTAATCTAATCTAATCTATTCACCCTTACTGCCAGATTATTATCGGTTCCTTTGTTCAACTGTTCTTCTCTCTCTTTGGGCTCTATTCCCACCCACCGTTTACTCCTTACCTCTCCCCCCAACCTATCTTCTGCATATAAGCAGACATCTTCCGAGCTACTATCACTTCTGAGTAAAGGTCACCGGACCCAAAATATTAACTTTTATTTATCTTCACAGACGCAGCCAGACCTGCTGAGCTTTTGCACTACTTCTGTTTTTTTTATGACTGATGTCAGGTCATTTTCAGTGACGTATAAAATTTGGGTAGATGGGCTGTATGAAAGCTGCAAACCTGCAATTGGCGTGGGAGCAAAACAGCTCCTTGACAGCCTTTCTGACTATTCCGAAACCCTTGGGTTCTCCCTGTCAGGTGTTGAAAATATTTCGGAATCTGAGATGGACATGGTGAATGTTGCCGTCTCAATGCCATTGCAGCATGAAGAAAAGAATTAATTTATTCGGAGATGCTCCAGGTGCAAGAGGCGAGCTACTGTGCATTCCGCACCGCCCATATCAGAGGCAGAGTTGGAGGAACCTGACCTGGTGCTAAAATGCCCCAGGAGGAGCTACAAAAAAAAGGTCCATGTCCTTGGACATAGTGAGGGAGGAGATTGTAACAAGATCAGTCAGGTGGTCCTCATAGAATGTGAGTTCTCTGATTGGACCAACTTTACAGCTGCTATAAGAGAGACCTGGCTGACATAAAAACAGGAGTGTCAGACAACCTGTTCACCCTGAGAGCTGACTCTGAGGGACTTGGATCAATGTCAAGGACTCTCTATGTATAAATAAAGGATGATTTGTGATGAGATACTAGCATTTGTGGAGTTATTTCAACCACATTCAGGGATCTATGAACAAGCAACCCAAGAACCTTCTGTTTCTCTGAGCTTCCTACTGTCTTGCAATTCATGAATATTCCCCTGCTCTGTTTCTTTTTTTGAAGTGCGTTACCTCACATTTATCATGTTAAATTTCATCTGTTATAGATTTGCCCATCTGACCAAACCATTTATATCCTCCTATAACCGAACATTTTCCTCCTCACGACCAACCACCTGGCCAATCTTTGTGCCATCCACAAGTTTATTTATCATCCCTCCCAGCTTCTCTTCTATATAATTCTCACCTATAGGGTGGCAAGGTGGTTCTGTGGTTAGCACTGCTGCCTCACAGTGACGGGGACCCAGGCTTGATTTCAGCCTAGGGCGACTGTCTGTGTGGACTTTGCACATTCTCCCTGTGTCTGCGTGGAATTGTTCTTGTTTCCTCCCACAGTCCAAAGATGTGCAGGTTAGGTGAATTCTTTTAGATGATTTTTTTTCATCCAAGAATGTGCAGGTTAGGTGAATTGACCATACTAAATTGCCCATAATGTTCAGGGATGTGTAGGTTAACTGCATTAGTTAGAAGAAATGTAAAGTAATAGGGGAATGGGTCTGATGGGATACTCTTTGGAGAGTTGGTGTGGACTTGTTGGGCCAAATGGCCTGTTTCCACACTGCAGGGATTCTATGATAATTTATGAATATCATAAACAATAAAGAAACCAGATCCCTCTGGTATGCTACTGCACATTGTGCTCTTGTCACACAAGCAGCCTTCTACTACCAGCCTTTGTCTCCAATCACGAAGGCAACTTGGATCCATCTTGCCAAGTTACCCTGGATTACATGAGCTTTTAGAATCTTCTAGAATCTCCTGTATTTATCCTGCATTGCTGACTTGCCTACTTTGCCATCCATCCATTTAATAACTTGCCTGGCTGCCTTGTCAATTGCTGTGGTTTAAGAAATTTTCGATTGGCTGCTTTATCTGGCATCACAAAGTATTATTCCCAGTAATAGAGCACAGTAAGGTCTCTTGGATTTTCCATCTTTCCCTATAAGTAGGAATCTCACTAGCAGATCAACCTGCAACAACAAATACACCAATTGCTGGAGACACTCAGTAAGTTTGGCAGCATTTATGGGAAGAAGGTAGAGTTAACATTTCAAGTTTAGTGGTTGTTCTTCAGAACAGCCTATTGTTTCTCGAAAGAGTACCTTTTACTGATCTGCACCAATTTCATCCATATTCCAAGTCAGAATTGTGTTGAACTAATCATTGTTTTCCCGTATTCCGCTCTGCTATGACTGAGCGGCCACTTCTAACTGATCCAAAGTGAAGAAGCTAAAAGCTTTCACATAGGGAATTTTTTTTTAACCAAGCTTTTTGGAGGAAAGCATAATCAATGTATAGAATTAAATTAGTGTAACTACTAATGCTAACCTACACAAATTTTATTTATAAAGCATTGTGTGACGATGCTGCCCTTTTAACAAGGTTATGTTGTCCTTGTTTTTTCTCAAGAGGGGTCGTAAAGGCAGAAGTTCTGATATGTCTGGAAATGGCTACTTAAAAAGAATGGCAGGGGAGTGGCCAGTTCTCCCAGTTCAGGTTTTTTTCTAGTTTGATCTGTTTTAGCAAGCAGTCAGAAAACTGCTGGTAGCAGAGAAGCAGCTACATGAAAAGAGGTTCCATGCTTTAACAAAGGTCTTGGCTGAACGTTCCCTCTGAAACCTTTCCTGCCTGTAAGAACTGTGTTTGAATTTACCTTTTGCCAAGGGGTGTGTTTATGGGATGTTGGGGTTTGGAACAGTTCCATCGTTAAGTTGCGATAGAATTGGTTGGGATATTAAATAAGTTAAGTTGTTCTAAATTCTGTTTTCTTTTGTTCATATTTCATCCATATGTTTAAATAAATTCTGTTTTGTTTAAAGCTGAGTGGTTTGACCAGCTGCATCGCACCTGGAATATGCATGTTACATCTGCCTAATAAAAAATAAAAAAGCTAGCGTCTGAGCTACCTTCTTAAAATGGTTTGAGGTTGTCTACCCTGGTCCATAACAGATTGGAGGCTCTTGACCCAATTTATTCTATAGTTCCAATTTGGGATTAGAGTTGTTGGACCTGAAGGTGACGAGTTGTAGGTGTTAGTGTCTTTTGTTCCAGGTTTTGAATTCAGTTGGTTTAAGCAGTGCTTGGTGTAGTAATGGCGCTTTCAGTCACTAAGAGTTTTCTGAGGGTGGAAGGAATGACTTGGGGAGCTTTACCAAAGATGGACAAGGCAAAGCGGCTGGGGATTGGCAGACAAGCTAGAGTTGGAGTTACCTTCATCCATTAGAAAAGGAAAGATAATTATAGCAATTGCTCGGCATATAAATTTGCTGGAAACACCATCAAGATCTTTGGAAATGGCTAAAATTCAATTGAAAATGAAGCCGCTTGAGTTAGAGGCAAAAGAAAGAGAAAAAGAAATGAAACAGTTTGAATTACATTTAAAAACAGTGCAAAAAGAAAAGGACAGAATCGCTTTAGCAGCACAAAAGGTAAAGGAGAAAGAAGAAAGGGAGAAAGAGAGAAAGTTTGAGCTTCAGAAATTGGCACTTAGGTAGGAAAGTTGGCTTAAAAGGATGGAGGTGAAGGCTGAAGGTAAGCTTAGTGAGGATGAGCAAACCCATTGTAGCCAAAAGACTGGTGGGGACCTGTTTTAAGTATAGGAGAAAGTGAGGTCTGCAGATGCTGGAGATCAAAGTTGAAACTTTATTGCTGGAACAGCACAGCAGGTCAGGCAGCATCCAGGGAACAGGAGATTCGACGTTTCGGGCACAGGCCCTTCTTCAGGAAGAAGGGCCTGTGCCCGAAACGTCGAATCTCCTGTTCCCTGGATGCTGCCTGACCTGCTGTGCTGTTCCAGCAATAAAGTTTCAACCCTGTTTTAAGTATATCCAAGCATTGCTTAAATTTGGTGAGAAAGATGTGGAAGTCTTTTTCATCTCATTTGAGAAGATGGGCTTTGTTGATCCAAACAAAGCTGGTAGGTAGAGCTCATGAGGTATTTGCATCACTGTTAGAGGAGGTATGTGGGGCATAAGAGGAGGTGAAGAAAACCATTTTAAGCCTACAAACAACATTTCAGGAATCTAAGAAGGGACCCTGGTCAATCATACATTGAGTTTGAAAGGATCAAACAAAGAAACTTTTGATAGGTGGATATGGGCATTAAAAATAGGGCAAACATATGATGCTGTTAGACAATTATTTTGGAGGAATTCAAAATTTCACTTCTTGAAGTGGTGAGAACACATGTAGAACTGCATAGAGTTAAAATGGCATGATTAGTAGCTGAAATGGCTGATGAAAGTTTGATTTCCAATATTGATTTAGAAATTGGGGAAAAAGTAATCCTCATATGGTAAGGGAAAGGTAGATCTCGGTGAAGATCATAAGGATAACATCATAGGATAAAAAGGAAACCCATGAAGAGGAAAGAGAAGAAAAAGGTTCCAGTGTTATTACTGCAATAAAGTAGGCCAGATGAAATCAAGAAGTGAGATAAGAAATGCTCAACAATGTAGAGTGAGGTTAGAGTGTCCAGTGAAAGATGGAGAGATGGTGGTAAGAGTACTGGAGAAACTCTCAGCTCCAGGAATACAATTTGTCCTTGCTAACACTATAGCTGTGTCATAGGTGAGAGTGCTGCCTACTGTGGTTGAATAGCTGGTGGATAATCAGACAACTAAGGTATTATAGGAAGCATGTCCCGGGAGTTTTCCTAACTGTGTGGTAAAGAGGTCACAAAGTCACCAGCTGAAACAGAAGGGGAAATCAAAGAATACAGATAAGGAAGTTGAAGTAGAATTATCAGAGACCATGTTTGATCAAATGGTTGCGACAAGACAGGAACAGATGGAGGACAACGTCGATATCTTTAGCTCAGAGAAGTTAACTGAATTACAACACAATGATGAAAAACTGAAGAAATTGTATCAAAAGGCATTCAAGAAAGGAGAATCTGAGTGTATCCTTGAGTGATACTGTCTTAAAAATGATGTCTTCATGAGGAAATGGAGACCATCACCTAATCAGGCAAATGAGAAATGGGCAGACATTCATCAGGTTGTGTTACCAATGGGTTATAGAAAGGAAGTGTTGCGGGTAGCACATGAACTACCAATAGGAGGTTATTTAGGGGAAAGAAAAACTCAAGTCAAAATACAGTAATATTTTTACTGTACTGGACTGCATAAGGATATAGTTGAATTTTGCCAGACATGTCAAGTAATTGAAAACCGTAGGCAGTAATATAAACACGCATCTTTAATACTGATTCCTGTATTTGAGGAACCTTTTACAAGAGTCTTAATTGATTGCGTAAGACTCCTACCTAAAACAAAAAGTATGAATCAGTATTTGTTAACAATAATGGATGTGTCGGCTAGATTTCCAGAGGCCATTCCATGACATAATATGTAATGATGCTGCTTTTTTAACAGGATTGTATTGTCCTTGGTTTTGTCCAAAAAGTCTTCTAAACGGCAGAGGTTCCAATATAACTGGAAATATCTACTTGAGAAAGCTTCTAAGTTTTTTTTAATGAAATGGGAGTTCTCCCAGTTCAGGGTTTTGATTTGGTTTAGTTTCAGCTGGGGAGCTAGAGAAACAGCTGCTGGCAAAAGAAATAGCTCCATGCTGATCTTTTCTCCCTCTGACATCTCTCCCGTAAGAACTTGTTTGATTTTACCTTTTTTTGCTAAGGGGATATTTATGGAGATGTTGCAAGTATTTGGAACAGCATCATTAAGTTGTGTTTTCATGTTGGTTGGGTTTTCAAATAGTTATGTTATTCTAAATTCAGTTTTCTTTTGTTCATGTATAAATAACTTCTGTTTTGTTTAAAACTGAGTGGTTGGGTTAGCTGCATCACTCATCGGTTATCCACTCTATACCTGCTTAAAACAACTAGGAAAGTTAGGGTCTAGGCTACCTTCTTGAAATGTTTGAACTTCAGAAATTGGCACTTGGACGGGAAAAAATGAGGACTGCAGGTGCTAGAGATCAGAGTCAAAAAGTGTGGTGCTGGAAAAGCACAGTAGGTCAGGCAGCATCTGAGGAACAGGAAAGTCGACGTTTCGGGCACAAGCCGTTCATCAGGAAAGTCAGCTGAAAAGGATGGAGATGAAGGCTGAAAGTAAGCTTAGTGAGGAAGAGCGTGAGGATGAGCATACCTCACCAAAGGCCTGGTGAGGATCTGCTTAAATATATTCAAGCATTGCCTAAATTTGGTAAGAAGGATGTAGAAGCCTTTTTCATCTCATTTGAGAAGGTGGCTGAACAAATGCATTGGCCATTGACTGTGTGGGTTTTGTTGATCTAAACAAAACTTGTAGGTAGAGCTACTGAAGTACTTGCATCACTATCAGCGGAGATATCTGGGGCGTATGAGGAGGTGAAGAAAGCCATTTTAAGTGCATATGAGCTTGTGCCTGAAGCCTACAGACAATGTTTAAGGAATCTAAGGAGAGATTCTGGATTAGTGGTACTGGAAGAGCACAGCAGTTCAGGCAGCATCCAAGGAGCAGCGAAATCGACGTTTCGGGCAAAAGCTCGTGGATGCTGCCTGAACTGCTGTGCTCTTCCAGCACCACTAATCCAGAATCTGGTTTCCAGCATCTGCAGTCATTGTTTTTACCTCCAATCTAAGGAGGGACCCTGGTCAAATATACATTGAGTTTGAAAGGATCAAACAAAGTAATTGTTGCCTTGTATGGAGGGAAGGTCTTACGAGGAAAAGCTGAGGGACTTGAGGCAGCTTTCATTCGAGAGACGAAGTTTGAGAGGTGACTTAATTGAGACATGTAAGATAATTAGAGGGTTAGATCAGGTGGACAATGAGAGCCTTTTCCCTAGGATCGTGATGGCTAGCCCGAGGGGGTATAGCTTCAAATTGAGAGGTGATAGATATAGGACAGATGTCAGAGGTAGTTTCTTTACTCAAGAGAGTAGTAGGGGCATGGAATGCACTGCCTGCAACAGTAGTAGACTCGCCAACTTTAGGGCATTTAAATGGTTACTGGATAGGCATATGGATGAGAATAGAATAGTGTAGGTTAGATGGCCTTCAGATTGGTTTCACAGGGCGACGCAACATTGAAGGCCGAAGAGCCTCTACTGCGCTGTAATGTTCTATGAAATCAGTGTTTGTGGGTTAGAAAAAGAACTGGGAAGCCCGATGTCGGAAAACAGGATAAGCCAGTGAATTTTGTTGGAGTGGTAACGGAATGCACAGGGGAGGCTAAAAGGCTGCACTAGAATGTACAACCTGGTTGGAAGTTGGTAAAGGAGAAAGTGCCAGATCTTCTTCGACTATATACTTGCGAAGGTAAAGTTTACTTGCCAGGAGCAGCAGGTAAAGAGGTTACATTATTAAGAGATACAGGGCCCTCTCAATCTTTGATGTTGAAAGATGAGGAGATATGTACGTCTGGAGGACTATTGCCAGAAAACATGCTAGTAACAGGAATTCATGGTGAACCAAGAAATGCTCAATTATATGAAGTGAGGTTAGAGTGTCCAGTGAAGAGTGGAGATGTCATGGTAGGAGTACTGGACAAATTCTCAGCTCCAGGAATACAATTTGTCCTTGCTAACGGTGTAGCTGGCCTCATAGTTAAGAGTGCTGCTTACTATGGTTAAAAAGTCAGTGGATAATCCAGCAACTGGGGTATTACAGGAAATATATTGTGGGACTTTTCCTGACTGTGCGATAATGAGGTCACAAAGTCACCACTTGAAACAGGAGAGATCAAAGAGTACAGATAAGAAAGTTGAAGTGGAATTATCAGAGACCCTGGTGATCAAATGGTTGAGACAAAACAGGAGCAAATAGATAACAAAGTAGAAATCTTTAATTCAGAGAAATGACTGAGTTACAGCAGAAAGCAATTGTATCAAAAGGCATACACAGAAAAAGAGTCCGAATGTATCCCTGAATGTGACTATCTTAAAAATGATGTCTTATTGAGGAAATGGAGACCATCACACATGCAGGTGGACGGCAAAAGTTCATCAAGTCGTATTGCCAATGGGTTATAGCAAGGAGCTGTTGCGGGTAGTACATGAACTATAAGTAGGAGGTCTTTTAGAGTAAGAAAAACTCAAGCTAAAATACAAAATCATTTTTACTGGCCTGGACTGCACAAGGATGTAGTTGAATTTTGCCAGACATGTCATACATGACAGGTAATTGGAAATCCACAGGCAGTAATAAAATCCGTTCCTTTAATGCCTATTCCTGCATTTGATTAACCTTTTACAAGAGTCTTAACTGATTGTATAGGACCCCTACCTAAAACAAAAAGTGGGAATCAGATTTCCAGAGGCCATTCCATTATGCAATATCACAGCTAAAAGGATTGTAGAGGAGTTACTCAAATTATTGACTAGGTATGAACTACACACAGAGATACAATCAGATCAAGGGTCAAACTTCACGTCAAAATTATTCAAGAAAGTTATGGACAGCCTTGGTATAAAACTATTCAAATCTATTGCATACCATTCAGAATTGCAGGGAGTGCTAGAAAGGTGGCATCAGGCATTAAAAACCATGTTGAGGGCTTATAATCAAGACTATCCAGATGATTGGGATAAAGGAGTTCAGTTTGTACATTTTGCCATCAGAAATGTAGCAAATGAATTGACCAAATTCAGCCCATTTGAATTAGTTTTTGGGCATGAAGTGAGAAGAACATGAAAATTGATTAAGAAGAAATTGGTAAGTCAGAATTCAGAGACCACATATTTGGACTATGTGTCAAATTTTAGGGAATAGTTAAATAAAGTGAGGGAGTTGGCTAGGCATCATTTAAAAGTATCACAGCATACAATGAAACAGGAAACAGACAAGAAATCAAAAACTTGCAATTTCGCTATCAGAGATAGGGTGTTAGTGCTACTTCCAGCGGTAGGTAGACCTTTAAAAGCAAGGGTTAGTGGATCTTATCAAATCGAAAGGAGATTGAGTGAGGTGACCTATTTGATAAGGACTCCAGACAGAAAGAAATCTCACAGAGTGTGTCATGTGAATATGCTCAAAAGATATTTTGACAGGGAAGGAACGCGAAAGGAGAGTGAAGAACCAAGTTCAGAGGATTCTGAATTTGACATTCCTCAAATTAAATTGAACAATGAAGAAGTTGTCAAAAATTTGAATAAATTATTGAGTTACCTTCCAGAGGAAAACGGAAATGACCTGAAAGGGTTATTACTTTCACACAAGAAAACAAGCTAATTATGCATGATGTAGATATAGGCGATGCTGTTCTGATTAAGCAATATCCTTATAGGCATTACCCTCTAAAGTTGGCACAACAGGAGATTGAATGCATACTCCAAGACAACATAATCAGTGAGTTACAGTGACTGGAGTTCACCCATAGCACTGGTGCCAAAACCAGATGGTACACAATATGTGTCAGTGCAGTTACAGAGGTTGGTGCATATGTGATTCCACATTGGGAAGACTATATTGTAAAGGTGGGACAAGCAACTTGCATTTCTAAGTTGAACTTGCTCAGAGGATACTGGCAGGTACTTTTGTCCAAAAGAGTGAAGTCAATTTCAGCTTTTGTCACGCAGAATGGACTGTATCAATTAAAAGTCACGCCATTTGGTATGAAAAATGCACCAACCACATTTCAAAGACTAATCAATAATGTCATTTCCAGATTACCCAATTATGTAGTTTATATTGATGACCTGGTGATACTTAGTCATACATGGAAGGAACGTTTACAACATTTATCAGAATTATTCAATCGACTTCGGGAGGCAGGTTTGGCGATAAACCTGGCTAAGAGTGAATTTACCAAATCCCAAGTCACCTTCCTGGACCATGTTATCAAACATGGACAGATGGAATGTAAAAATGGAATGTAAAAACCAAGGTTATTGGGAGTTTCTCGTACCATTGACAAAGAGAGCAGTACTACGATTCCTGGGATTGAGTGAGTTTTAACGGAAATTCATATCGAATTTCAGAAGTGTGGCTGCTCCACTCACTGAATTCTTAAAGAAAAACAGGAAGTTCCAGTGGATGGCTGACTGTCAAATGACATTTGACAGCCTGAAGATTATGTTAACCATTGCCCCAGTATTAGCCACACTTAATTATGCAAAGCCATTCAACGTGGCTATAGATGACAGTGATGTGTCTGTCTCACAGGAAGATGACGAGAAGATAGAAAGACCAATCGGATATTTCTCCATGAAACTGAACATTCATCAGCAGAAATATTCAATGGTTGAGAAGGAGACTTTGGGCTTGGTGCTGGGGTTACAACAGTTCAACATTTATGTTGCCAGTAATGAGTCTGAGACAATCATATATACCAATCATAACCCATTAAAAGTTTTGGAGAAATTTAAGGACAAAAATTCCAGACTGGCTAGATGGCGCTCATTATTTGAAAATTGTACATGTGGCAGGGCGAGAAAACGTGATTGCTGATGCATTGTTGAGAGTTGCGTAAGAAACAGTGGTATTCAGTGGCAGGAGTAAACAGATTGAAATAGAATGTAGTAGGGCATGTTTGCATGGTCATAGTCAATGGAGTGTACATGTATTGTAGTGTACGAACAGTGTAAGACGAAGGGGTTTTAAAATGCAGCCATCTTTGTGTATTGATAGTCCTTTTTTTAAGGGAGGAGGTGTGACGATGCTGCCCTTTAACAAAGTGATATTGTCCCTGGTTTTTTTAGGAGGGGTCATAAAGGCAGTGATTCTGATATGTCTGGAAATGGCTACTTAAAAAGAATGGCGGGGAGATTCAAGATGGCGGCGACCCAGTAGGTCTGAGTCTGCTGAGCTCTGCCCAGGACCCGGGCAAAGTGGTGTACCTACCCTCACCTCAGTTTTCCCAGCAGCTACAGTCATTCTGCATTGAACTTCAGTAGTTTGATACATTTTTAAAGGACCACAGAGTTTGCAACAGGCAGGGACCACCCCCTCCCCCCCCCACAGCAATAGATGCATCAGCGGGCACACTGGGGGACTTGCCTGCAGAGGCAAGCCTGATCTCGGAGTTTGTTAAGCTGCAGAAGTATGACTGAGAGATCGAGAAACTCGGGCAGCATGTTGGAGGGGCAGAGCAACGGGCCATGGCCTCTGAGACTGCTGCTGAATCCTCCATGGGTCAGGTCTGGGCTCTGGAACGACGAAAATCGAGGTCATCAGAAGAATATTCAGTTGCTGAGCCTTCCCGAATGGGAGGAGGAAGGCGAGCTTGTTGACTTTTTGGAGCAATGGCTCCCACAACTGCTGAAGCTGTAATCTGAGTTAGGCTGGGTGCGGGTTGAGCGGGCCCACTGGGTTGCTGTACGCAGGCCCGGGTCGGATAGCGCCCCTGCCCGGTCCTAGTACGACTCCAGCACTACAGGGAAAAACAAATGTTGCTGGAGGCCTCCACAGTTTTGGGGAAGGATCCCCAAGCTATGGTATACAAGGGATCCAAAATAATGCTGTTCCAGGAATTTTCTTCGGTTGTGGTACGCAAGAGGAAGGCATTTGATGAGGGATTTAAAAATTCAGTATTCCATGTGATACCTGGCAACGTTGCACTTCAGTCATGGAGGGTCTGTGTATAACTTTGGATCACCAGAAAAAGTAAAAGAATTTTTGGATGCTGTCAAAAAAAACTGATGGACTTGAACTATATGGACAATGACTTTATTTTACCCCCCTTTTTTTTCCTCCTCTCTCCCCCTTTCTCTTTTCCATCCTTCCTTGAGGGGGGGTTCTTTCTTTCAACTCTTATCTATAATTTGCTTGGTTTATCTGGTTGTTGGGAGATGTTTCTGAGTTTTTTTTTCTTAATATTTGCTGGGATTGTAATTTTATATATTGTATTTTATATTGCTGCCTAGATAATAATATGGAGGGGTGGGTTGGTTGCCCACTTCTAATTCTTGTATTGTAAGACATTAGCATTTGTTTATCTTCCTTTGTAATGTCTGGGCCGAGGACATGGCTGAGCTGGGAGGTATTATGGTGGGATTATTGGAAGGTAGGAATGCCCCTGTGGATAAGGGGGAAAGTCTCCTTTTAATTATGTCTTTTTAAGAGTAGTTTTTAGTTGTTTTGATTTAGTTTTAAAGGTTGTATTTTTAAATTTATGTGAATTGTTTACGGTCTCTACTCAATGCTTTTTGAGGGGGGTTCTTCCTTCTGGGGGTTCTCGGACTTCTTGAACGATCATGACTAGACATTTGTTTAAATGGTGCACCTGGAATATCAAAGGGAGCCACACGCCAATTAAAAGGATAAAGATATTATCAAGTCTTAAAAAAGAGAGTGTTGATGTAGCCCTTTTACAGGAGGCACATCTACTTGATAAGGAGCATTCGAAACTGCAGCAAGGAGAATTTGGTCAGTTCAAAAAGTAGGGGGGTGGCCATTCTTATCCGGAAGAATCTTCCCTTCCAAATGCTAAACCAGATAAAAGATGAGTCCAGACGGTATATTTTACTTAAAGCCCTAATATATAGAGAGGAGTATGGGATTTTGAATGTATATTGCCTCCGACACATCCTTTTAAATTTGTAACAGATGCTCTCTCCAAGTTGATGGCTATTGGGGTGCGTCACATAATTATAGGAGGAGATTTTAATTGTATTATTGACCCTGAGATGGACAGGATACCTAGGAGCTCTGTGGGTATATCTCTGAGATCTAGGCATTTGGCTGATCTGAATAGGGAGTTAGGACTGGTAGATGTATGGAGGTGTTTTCATCCTGAGGGTAGAGATTTTACTTTTTATTCCAACCCACACAAGTGTCATACCAGAATCGATATGATTTTTTGTCCCCTCGACCTCTCTGAATTCAATATTGTCTTGTAAAATAGGGAATATAATTTTTCCGACCACGCAGCAGTGTATATGGAGGTCAAGACTAGTGATGACAAGATAGGTTCCTGACATTTGCGTATGGACCCTTTCCTATTGAGGGATAGTAAGTTCACAGAATATTTCTTGCAGGAATTTAAAACTTTCTGGGTTATCAATTCAGGTATGTCCAGTAACCCATCGGTGATGTGGGAGACTGCTAAGGCATATGCATGCGGCTTGGTTATCTCATATTCTGCGACTCAGAAAAAACAAAAAGGAGAACAACAGCATCTGCTTGAGGCTCGCCTGAAGGCAGCTGAGACAGCGTATGTTGACAGGCCATCCGTTACTAAATCACAGCGGATTACAGTCTTCAGGGCTACTTTGAATACCGCACTTACTCAAGCAAAGAGGGAGATACTATTTGCGAAGCAGAGATTATTTGAACACGGTGATAAGCTGGGCAGGTATCTAGCATACCTTGCTAGAAAGAAGAAGGCTCCCCAATCCATTACGTTTATTAGTGAAGGTGCTGGTACCCTGACTTGTGATCCTAAAAAGATCAGTGCAGCCTTTAGAAAGTTCTTCTTCAAGTTGTATAAGTCAGAGAGCTGCGAGGATAGAGTGAGGAAGATGAGTTTGTTTAAAAAACTGGTCATCTCGGCTTAACCTCAGAGCAGGTGTCGCTTTTGAATGCCCCCCTGACAACACAGGAAGTCCAGGAGGTGGTGAAGTCCAGGCAGTAAAGCGCCTGGACCAGATGGATTTCAGACTGAGTTCTATAAAGAATATATAGACGAATTGGCCGGAACACTCATAGATATGTATAATTATTCATATAGTCAGGATCGCCTCCCGCCCTCCCTGAAAGAAGCAAATATCTCTTTCATTCTTAAGAAAGGAAAAGCCCCAGATGACTGTACTTCATACAGACCTATATGCTTATTGAATGTGGACTTTAAAATTCTCTCAAAAATGTTAGCATTAAGACTGGAGAGGGTTTTACCATTTATTATAAAAGAGGATCCGACAAGGTTTATTAAGGGTCTCAGATCTACTAATAATATTAGAAGAATATTAAACATGGTACAAGTCTGCCAGCAGGAAGTGATACCAGGATTAGTCATTTCCCTAGATGCAGAGAAGGCATTCAATCGGGTAGAATGGCCATATCTTTTTTAGAGCTGAAAAATGTGTTGCTGGAAAAGCGCAGCAGGTCAGGCAGCATCCAAGGAGCAGGAGAATCGACGTATCGGGCTTAAGCCCTTCTTCAGGACTTTCTCCTAGTTGATGTTAACCATATCTTTTTTATACTATGTAACGGTTTGGCATTGGAGAGGTCTTTACCAAGTAGGTCGCTGTATTATATAACGACCCTAAAGCAGCAGTGATTACCAACGGCATAAGATTGGATAGTTTTAGTGTTGGGAGAGGTTGTCTCAAGGATGCCCTCTCTCACCACTACTATTTACACTAGTGATTGAATCGCTGGCGGAAGCTATCCAAACTGACCCGGAGGTAGGATCAGGTAAGCATAAAATTACTCTTTATGCAGACAATGTCCTTTTCTTAAATGATCCATCGATATCTGTACCCCACTTAATTCAAGTGGTTAACTTATTTGGTATGTTCTCAGGCTACAAAATTAACTTTATGAAATCGGAGGCCATGCCGCTAGGAGGTCTTACCAGCATATCCAATTTTGCAGATGGATCCCGCTTCTCCTTTCGGTGGTCTCTGGGAGGGTTTCTCTATTTAGGTATTTTTATTACCCCGGTATTTGGTCAGGTATATAAAGCTAATTATATGCATTTGTTAGAGAAAATAAGACAGGACCCAAATGCTGGGAAGACCCCCCGATATCCTGGCTAGGAAGAATAGCTTTGGTCAAGATGAATATTCTACCTCGTCTATTATACCCCATGAGAATGCTTCCTTTGATATTGTCACAACAGGCGTTGTGTAAGCTTTATGGCTGGCTTGGCTCCTTTATTTGGAATCATAGACAACCCCTTATTAAATTAAATAAATTGCAGCTCCCACAAGTAAGGGGAGGTCTAGATTTTCTGGATTTCAGGAGGTACCAACTGATTGGGTCTCTTGTGACCCACAATCAATTTTGTTGGATATTGAGGCTTCCCAAGCAAAATGCCCCCTCAACAATCTATTATTTATGGATAAGATGAGAGTTATTTTGGATCATTGTAAAAACTCAATTGTATTAAATACAATCAAAGCTTGGAAGATGATGCAACAGAATGAGGGTGATTTACAAAAAACCTCCCCTTCTACTCCTATAGTGGGAATGTTGGGATTTCAGTCAGGCTTGACTGACGCTGGATTTAAAATTTGGGAGTCCAGAAGCATATCCTCTTTGGGAGATCTGTTCAATGGGGAGGTCATGATGTCCTTCGAATAGTTGCGTCAGAAGTTTGGGTTGCCGAGCAAGGACTTCTTTCGATATTTTCAAGTACGAGGCTTCATACAAAAAAAGACCACATTGATGACTGATCTGTACAAATCAGATATGGAAAGGAGAGTGGTTTGGCCGATGGCTGCACCCTCAGTCAGTATTCTCTACCATTCGCTAGGTAATAAGGTATTGAAGGACATGGACCGCTTATATAAAACCTGGAATCAAGAATTAGGGATAGAAATCTCCTTAGAGATGCAGGACGATATCTGGGGAAATGCCAGGAAGATCTCTGTCTGTAATAGAACTCAAGCTATTCAATTGAAAATACTTCATAGGGCTCATATGGCATCAGAGCGGCTTGCACAGTTCAAGGCAGGAGCATCCCCAATGTGCCCTAAATGTAAAATAGAAGTTGGTACTCTCACTTATTGTTTGTGGACATGCCATAAAATTCGTAGATTTTGGGACAATGTAGTGAATGCCTTGGCAACGAGTTTGGAAACGAAGATGGGTTGCACCAGTGTCTCTCCTTTTGGGCTTTCCAAGTTTTCCTTCTCTAGATGCATATAGGAAGAAACTATTTACTATCCTTTCCTTTTGTGCGAGGAAAAACATTTTAATAAGTTGGGTATCAGATAGTCCACAGGACTTTCGAATTGGCATAGGATGGTTATGAAATATATTCCCCTGGACTTCCTTAGAAATATGATGCACCAGAAAATAGAACATGATGGATCTTTTTGAACTACACCGATGCAAATGTATTGGCCATATGTTTAGGGCCTTTGTTTAGCCATGAAGATGATGTTTGTTGGCTTGGGGGCCCATGAGAAGAAGAATCCTGTATAAATACGGTTTTTAGTATGACTCGATATAATTTTATTTTGAATGCATATTTATTTATTTACCTTTTTTCCCCTTTTTTGTTGTTAATAATGTACAATACTGTGGTCTTTTTTACAAGTAGAGTCTTCTTTTTTATATCTTATTTTGTGTTTTCGTAGTTTGTAGAGTAGATTAGTAGTTAGTTTTCTTAATTTTATATTGGTGCTGTTATTATACTGTAAAGTGGATACACTATTTTTGTATTGATTTTGTAAAAAAACTCAAAAATCTTTTTCTTTCCAATAAAAATATTTACAAAGAAAAATAGCAGGGGAGTCACCAGTTCTCCCAGTTCAGATTTTCTCTAGTTTGGTCTGTTTTAGCAAGCAGCCAGTAAACTGTTGGCAGCAGAGAAACGGCTACAATGAAAAGAGGTTCCATGCTTCAACAGAGGTCTTGCCTGAACGTTCTCTCAGAAATCACTCCTGCCTGTAAGAACCTGTGTTTGAATTTACCTTTTGCCAAGCACTGTGTTTATGCAATGCTGGGGAGATTGGAACAGTTCCTTCGTTAAGTTGCAGTTAGCTTATCAAATAAGTTATTCTAAATTCTGTTTTCTTTTGTTCATATTTCATCCGTAATATTTAAGAATATTCTGTTTTATTTAAAGCTGAGTGGTTTGACTAGTTGCATCACTCATGGAATATCCACTGGACATCAGCCGAAACAAAATTAAAAAGTTAGCGTCTGCGCTACCTTCTTAAAATGTTTTGAGGGGGTCTGGCCTGGTCCATAACAAGTGTGACACAGTATTAATGAAATACTAACCATTTTGTTTTAAATTTCAGGCAAAGTATGCATTGGACCAGCTGCACATTGTTGATGAAACTGGAAAGAAGCAACACTATTATCTCAAATATTTGCTGCCTACTGGTGATGTGGGTGAGTTGTTTCAAATTTCACTGACGTAATTAAATATCCCAACCCCATGCGGTATCTGTGTTGCTCATGTGATGCAGTCTTGGGCAGGAGGCAAGCTCAATGCTCTTTGGTAGCACCATATGACAAGGAGCTAGAAGGTACTCATTGGAAGAGGCAAATTGCCTATTGAAGGCAAAAGGCAGCCATATCCGGCCCTGCTGCTGCCTTTCTAATAGGGGAGACGGGAATTCTGCAGGTTTTGAAGCTTCTTAGCTCAGATTATTGACTAAATAATAAATGTCACCATGTCTACTTTCAAGGCAAAATCGTTGGAGCAAAAATATTTCCAGTTTAAAAATATCTCACTAATGTATATCAGATTGTACAGGTTTGGTGATTTCCAATTTGAGGATTGTGTTCTGGCCCTCCCCAGCACATTAACAATTGTCTCCAGGGGCTTAATGAGTTCCTAATTGAAAGCAAATAGTTTCCCTATTACTTATCCTGTCATACTGCTATTGAACATAGAACATAGAACAATACAGCACAGAACAGGCCCTTCGGCCCACGATGTTGTGCCGAACTTCTAACCTAGATTAAGTACCCATCCATGTACCTATCCAAATGCCGCTTAAAGGTCGCCAATGATTCCGACTCTACCACTCCCACGGGCAGCGCATTCCATGCCCCCACCACTCTCTGGGTAAAGAACCCACCCCTGACATCTCCCCTATACCTTCCACCCTTCACCTTAAATTTATGTCCCCTTGTAACACTCTGTTGTACCCGGGGAAAAAGTCTCTGACTGTCTACTCTATCTATTCCCCTGATCATCTTATAAACCTCTATCAAGTCACCCCTCATCCTTCGCCGTTCCAACGAGAAAAGGCCGAGAACTCTCAACCTATCCTCGTACGACTTCCTCTCCATTCCAGGCAACATCCTGGTAAACCTTCTCTGCACCCTCTCCAAAACTTCCACATCTTTCCTAAAGTGAGGCGACCAGAACTGCACACAGTACTCCAACTGTGGCCTAACCAAAGTCCTGTACAGCTGCAACATCACTTCACGACTCTTGAATTCAATCCCTCTGCTAATGAACGATAATACTCCAGAGGCCTTCTTACAAACTCTATCCACCTGAGTGGCAACCTTCAAAGAACTATGTACATAGACCCCAAGATCCCTCTGTTCCTCCACCTGACTAAGAACCCTACCATTAACCCTGTATTCCGCATTCTTATTTGTTCTTCCAAAATGGACAACCTCACACTTGGCAGGGTTGAAATCCATCTGCCACTCCTCAGCCCAGCTCTGCATCATATCTAAGTCCCTCTGCAGCCGACAACAGCCCTCCTCACTGTCCACAACTCCACCTATCTTCGTATCATCTGCAAATTTACTGACCCACCCTTCGACTCCCTCATCTAAGTCATTAATAAAAATTACAAACAGCAGAGGACCCAGAACTGATCCCTGCGGAACTCCACTTGTAACTGGGCTCCAGGCTGAATATTTACCATCTACCAACATCGTAGTCCCAGGTACCGATCCACGCCTTAAGTTCACCCACCTTATTTCTGATACTCCTTGAAAATTCAGCTTTTCTTTGTATTCCTTGGACAACCAGTTTGAGGATAGTCTGAATGAATTATTGGTGGACTTTTTTTTAATCAACCTGTTTTGATGTATTATGACACAACCTTTTTCACTGGAGCATTGGAAGTTGAGGAGTGACCTTATAAAATCATGAGGGGCATAGATAATGTGAACAGCAATACCTTTTCCCGATGGTGGGGGAGTTCAAAACTAAGGGACATATTTTTAAGGGGAGATTATATTAGATTAGATTAGATTACTTACAGTGTGGAAACAGGCCCTTCGGCCCAACAAGTCCACACCGCCCCGCCGAAGCGCAACCCACCCATACCCCTACATTTATACCTTACCTAACACTACGGGCAATTTAGCATGGCCAATTCACCTGACCCGCACATCTTTGGACTGTGGGAGGGAACCGGAGCACCCGGAGGAAACCCACGCAGACACGGGGAGAACGTGCAAACTCCACACAGTCAGTCACCTGAGGCGGGAATTGAACCAGGGTGAGAGGAGAAATATTTAAAAGGGATCTGAGGGGCAAACATTTCACACAGGGTGAAATATGTGGAATAAACTGCCTGAGGAAGTGATGGATAAAGGTACAGTTATAATATTTACAAGACATTTGGATAGGTACGTAAGTAGGAACGTTTCAGAAGGTTGTGGGCCAAATGCAGGTAAGTGGGAATAGTTTAGTTTGGGAAACTTGGTAGACACGGATGGGTTAGTTTGAAGGGTCTGTTTCCTTGCTGTATGACTCTATGACACTGTATAACTCTGGAGCAGGTGGGACTTCAACCTGGGCCTTCTAACCCAGAGTTAGGGACATTATCACTGTTCCACGGAGACCTTCAAATTTACAATATTTTTAATCAACGTGTTCAGACATGTTATGATATACCTCAGGAATAGGTGAAACTTGAACACAGGCTGAAGTAGGGATGCTGCCACTGTCCCACAAGAACCAAAGAAATTATGAGTATTAAAGAAAGAGTCACACTGTTTGTGTACAGTTGAAAATTCAGTAATATTTTTCATATTAATTGTCCTGGCTGGTGAGTAAAGGAGCAGTTGGATGATGCAGGTTAATGTGTAGCTGAAGAAATAGTGCAGGAGAAAGGGCTTTACTCTTGAACCAGTCCTGTCCAGGAAGGTCCTGAGCAGGATGGACAACCTACATCTCAACAAGGAAGAGGCAATTGTCTCCTCATGGAATTTAAGACCGGAAGACATAGGACAGAAGTAGGCCATTTGGCCCATTGAGCCTACTCCACCATTCGGTAACTTCATGGCCGATTTGATAATCCTCAACTTGACTTTCCTGCCTTAACTCTATAATTCTTGATTCCCTTCAAGATTATTAATCTGTCCAATTTAACCTTGAATATATTTAGTGACCCAGCCTTGACAGACATCTGTAGAAAATAATTCCACAAATTGTCTACCCTCCTCATCTCTATCTTAAATGTGCCAAGACTATGCCCTCTAAAACTAGTGCTAGAGTTTTCCACCAGGGTAACAGCATCTGCATGTTTCAATTAGCTCTCCTCTCATTCTTCTAAACTCCAATGTGAACAATCCCAACCTACTCAACCCTGGTTTGACATGTGCCTTGCATAGTTTCTGTGCTAGTCAACAAAGATCTAACTACATTAATCCCATTTTCCTTTTGGCAATCCAAGTGAATATCTAAATACTGCTCAAATGTCACAAGAGTTTCTGATTCAATCATCTTTCAAGCAGTGAGTTTCAGACTTCCACAACAATTTCTCCTCAACTCTCCTCTTAGACTTCTGCCTCTTGTCTTAAACCTATTATTGCTGGCTATTGACCTCTCTTCTAGTACAAAAAGTGCTTTTCTATCCAACCTGTCTATGCCCCTCATAATCTCATACATGTCTGTGAGGTTCCCTGTCTGCTATTATGCTTCAAAGAAAACAAGTCCAGCTTCTCCAATCTTTTTGCATAGCTCACTGCTCTAGCCTGGCAGCATCCTGATAAATCTCCTCTGTATCGTCTCTAGAACGAGCACATCGTTCCTGTAATATGGTGACCAGAACTGCTTTCATTCCTCCAGTTGAGGCCTAACCAGTGCTTTATAGAATTCCAGCATAACCTCTTTGCTTTTGCAATTTGTGTCTTGATGCATAAAGGCAAGTATCACATATGTCTTCTTAACCATCTGCCTACCTGCCCTGCTACTTTCAGGTACATGTGCACCAAGATCCCTCTGATCTCCAGGAATTTCAAGGATCTGCCTTTCAGAGTGTAATCCTTAGCTTGTTAGGCCTCTGCCAGTGCACCACCGCATACTTCTCTGGGTTGAAGTTAAGTTGCCTTTCCTCTGTCCATATGGCCAGCCCATTGATATCCTCCTGCAATTTACAAACTATCTTTCTCACTATTTGCCAGCCTACCAATTTTCATGTTATCCACAGAATTTCTTGATCATTCCAGTAGCAAATAGGGAACACAGGCTTAAAATGGCCACTGCAATTGTTGTCGAGGAGAATACTGAGATACCGGCAACTAGAATAGGTGGGATTGAGGTGTACAAGGAGGAGGTGTTAGCAATTCTGGAAAGTGTGAAAATAGATAAGTCCCCTGCCGGATGGAATTTAACCTAGGATTCTCTGGGAAGCCAGGGAAGAGATTGCCGAGCGTTTGGCTTGATCTTTATGTTGTCATTGTCCACAGGATTAGTGCCAGAAGACTGGAGGGTAGCAAATGTAGTTCCCTTGTTCAAGTAGGGGAGTAGAGACAACCCTGGAAATTATATACCTGTGAGCCTTACTTCGATTGTGGATAAAGTGTTGGAAAGGGCTATAAGAGACAGACTTTTTAATCATCTAGAGATCAATAGGTTGATTAGGGATAGTCAACACGGTTTTGAGAAGGGTATGTTGTGCCTCACAAACCTTTTTGGGTTCTTTGAAAAGGTGACCAAACAGATGGATGAGGGAAAAGTGATTGATGTAGTGTATATGGATTTCAGTAAGGTGTTTGATAAGGTTCCCCATGGTAGGCTATTGCACAAAATACGGAGGCATGGGATTGAGGATGATTTAGTTGTATCTGAAATTGGCGAGCTGGAAGAAGACAGAGGCTGGTGGTTGATGGGAAATATTTATCCTGGAGTTCAGTTACCAATGATGTACTGCAAGGATCTGTATTGGGCCCATTGTTGTTTGTCATTTATATAAATGACCTGGATGAGAGCACAGAAAGATGGGTTAGTAAATTTGTAGATGACATATGGTTTGTAGAGTTGTGGATAGTAACGAAGGATTTTGTAGGTTACAGAGAGACATAGATAAGCTGTAGAGCTAGGCTGAGAAGTGGCAAATGGAGTTTAATTTGGAAAAGTGTGAGGTGATTCACTTTGGAAGGAGTAATAGGAATGCAGATTACTGGGCTGATTGTAAGATTCTTGGTAATATAGATGAGTAGAGAGATCACGGTGTCCAGGTACATAGATCCTTGAAAGTTGCCACCCAGGTTGATAGGGTTGTTAAGAAAGCATAGAGTGTGTTAGCTTTTATTGGTAGAGGGATTGAGTTTTGGAACCATGAGTTCATGCTGTAGCTGTACAAAACTCTGGTGCGGCCACATTTGGGGTTTTGCATACAGTTTTGGTCACTGCATTATAGGAAGGATGCAGACGCTTTGGAAAGGGGTCAGGATGTTGCCTGGTATGGAGGGAAGCTCTTATGAGAAAGGCTGAGGGACTTGAAGCTGTTTTCGTTAGAGAGAAGTAGGTTGAGAGGCGACTTAATTGAGACATATAAGATAATCAGAGGGTTAGATCGGTTGGACAGCAAGAGTCTTTTTCGTCGGATGGCGATGGCTAACATGAGGAGGTATAACTTCAGTTTGAGGATGATAGATATAGGACAGATATCAGAGTAGTTTCTTTACTCAGAGTAGGAGGGGCGTGGAATGCACTGCCTGCAACAGTAGTAGACTCACTAACTTTTAGGGCATTTAAATAGTCATTAGATAGGCATATGGATAAGAATGGAATAGTGTAGGTTAGATGGGCTTCAGACTGATTCCACAGGTCGGTGCAACATCGAGGGTCAAAGGGCCTGAACACCAAGGACCCTGATGCTGAGCCCTGTGGAATCCCACTGGAAATAGATTTCCAGTCAAAGAAACATTCCTTTGCTTCCTGCCTCTTAGCCAGTTTTGGATTCTATGGGCCACTTTACCTTGGATTCCATGACTTTTACTTCCTTAACCAGTCTGTCACTGGAGCTCTTATCAAAACCATATTAAAGTCCATGTAGACCAGCTCAAACGCATTATTCTCATCAATACCCCTGGTTACTTCCTGAAAGAATTCTATATTCATATCTTTCCTTAACATCCTGATTAATCTGTGTCTGTCCAAGTGCAGATATAGCTGTCTCTCTTAACTTTCTGACCACCAAGGTTCGACTGATTGGCCTGCAATTTCATGGTCAATCCCTTCATCCTTTTTTTAAAATAACAGGACAACATTAACAGTCTTCCAGTCCTCTGGCACATCACTTACAGCCAGAGAGGATTTTAAAATTATTAGTAGTGCCCCTAATAATTCCTCCCTTACCTCCCTTAACAGCCCGGGATACATGTCATCTGGATCTGCAAATTTAACAGCCATTATGTCTTCTAAAGCAGCTAGTATCTTCTCTGTCCCTGTTAATTACTTATAATATTTCACAATTATTCACCCTGATGTCTATACATGTGTTGTCAGTTTCCATTGTGAATATCCACACAAAGTAAGCATTAAGGACAGTTCCCACCGATTCTGGATTCACATACAGGTTACCGCTATGGTCCAGTGTGGGCTTTATGCTTTGTCTATAATTCTCTTTCTCTTTACATCTTTTGTAAAAGCCCTGTGGGTTTTCTCTTATTCTATCAATGTTTTCTCCTGCACTGTCTTTACTTTCCTAAGTTCCTTTTTAGGTTTTGTCCTGCACTTTTCATACTCCTCCAGGGACTCTGCCATATTGAATTATCATTATCTGACATTAGCTTCTTGTTTTTTTTAAACTTTAACCCTATGTTTCTTGATTTCCATAGTTCTCCAGTCTTGGACCTGGCCTTTGGCTGGACAGGAACTTAGTTGACTTACATTGTTGCTGTTTCCCACTTGAATGGTTCCCAATGCTCTAAAACCGTTTTATATGCAAGTAGCTATTCCAGTCCAGTTGGGCTAAATTGTATTTTTTATCAGTAAAATTAGACTTTCTCCTATTTAGAATATTATTCCCACCTAGTCCATCTTATCCTTTTCAATAAATATTCTAAATCCAACTGAATTATCTCCAAAATACACCCCTATTGATAATGCTTTCTATCCGCTGGGTTCATTTTGTTACAACTCATTGAAGTGGCATGCTGGAAATCCGGGCCATTATTCGTAGAGTATTCATACAAGTTAAATATTTTATAATGTATACAACTCTCGTCAATTTACCTGACTTCAGGCCCTGGTTGACATAGCCCTATTGGTGAACTGGTGAACATAAAACTCTAATCCCTTTATATACACACACACACCTTATAACACTTCCACTGACCAGCATTTTGTTTCACTTGTCATTCTTCAGATGCTTACACTAGTTAGTAAGAGAGTGACTGGTTCACTTATAAAAAAATCTCTGACTTTTCAGTTAGAAGTCACAGCTTACAATTGTTGCACGAAAGATAGACTGGTATCCTTCAGGTTTAAAGTTAGACTTTGACTGTAGAGAACAAAACGACCACCCCTCCGCTGAGGAAGATTTGAACACTTCATTGTCTGTCACTTGTTCCCAACTCCAAACTGTTCAGTTTCCCAAGCACTAATCACACAGTTGCTGGCAGGCAAACTTTTCCATCAATAATAACTGGTCGCTAATTCACAGACCAATCATCTCTTGTTGCCAACAAAAGCTGCATCTGAATATTCCCTAGGCTCCAAATCACCTGGAACTCAAACTTCAAATACTGCTTAGTCAAACAATTCTTTACATGATGTACGTTTATTTTCTTTCAAAACATACAGCCACCCTTTCAAACACTGGTTTTTAAAACAATTCTTTCCAGTTCAGTCTACAGTTTTTTCTTGAAACAAAAACAGTCTTTACTGCCTCCTCCCTTGTTGGTCTGTCCATGTGCTGGCTAAAAGGGTTCTCTGCATGGAGTTTCAGAATTTTGTTCCCTCCATACCTTGCGCACTGAAAAACATGACAGTTAATATTTGGGTTGTTAAAATCCCCTACTACTACTCCCTTACTGTTCTTATACTTTCCACCTTCCTGCCACCATCCAAGCAGCTAGACCACCCTAAATGGCTTGGCTATGGTCGGTATCCACAGAGGAATAGTCACCCTCACATTTTTGTTTGGCCAAAAAGAGGGATGCAAGTGAGGTGCATCCAGAGGTATCCCTTATGACCTGCCTGGTCTCCTTCTTCTAGCAGACAGTCACCTATTTCTTCTCTCCCTGCACTTCCTTAAGTTGTGGAGTGACCACATCCTGAAATGTGCTACCCATGAATTTCTCAGCCTCATGAACGCACTGTAGCTCCCCAGCTGCCACTCAATTTTGAAAACCTGGAGTTCAAATTGCTCCAGTCAGCAGCAATTCCTGCATACATGGCCAGACCATGAGGAGCACCTGGCATTTCTCGCATAGTACATGATATGCAAATCATTGACCTGAGCTCCCCAGACATGTGTCATAACTGAATAAAACATGAACCATTGTGTTTATTTTACCCTTGCTCCTACTTAAGTGTATACGGGAAAAATCTTAGTCAGGTGTATATCCCAAGACCCACTCAGGTCTTCTGCCAGTCTGTCTGCTACTCTGTGAGGTCCTTGCCTTGCCCACTCCTCTCAGTTATGCTTATTGACTGTCACAGCACTTCCACCTCGCCTACTCCTGTCGGGATGCTGACTGCATGTCACAGTGTCCTTGTCTTCCCTGTTACTCTCTTCGAGAGAAAGTGAGGGCTGCAGATGCTGGAGATCAGAGCTGAAAATGTGTTGCTGGAAAAGCGCAGCAGGTCAGGCAGCATCCAAGGAACAGGAGAATCGACGTTTCGGGCATAAGCCATTCTTCAGGAAGGGCTTATGCCCGAAACGTCGATTCTCCTGTTCCTTGGATGCTGCCTGACCTGCTGCGCTTTTCCAACAACACATTTTCAGCTTTTCCCTGTTACTCTGCAAAAAGGCCCATTTTACGAGGCCAATAGGCCGCACTCAATAGTGATGTCTTTCTTTTGCTTTTATTTTATCTGCACCTGAACTGATTCTTTATCTTGAACTCTGGACCAAGATCATTTCTCAGTACTGTACCAATTTTATATCTTATTAACAGAACCACTGCACCTCCTCTTTGTTTCCTCTTGTCCTTCCAAAATATCAAATATCCTTGAATATTCAGATTGTAGCTCTCTAATCCTATTTCCTTGCCTTTTCTATACCTCTTCCCAGTTAGTCCCTATTGTTACAAACTCTCCCTATTATGTATGCCTCATATCCATCAAATATATGTATTATGTATGCTATGAATAGCAGTGATTCCAACACCAGCCCCTTGTGGGTGCTATTATTTCCAACAATGAAATTCCTTTGTGCACCCTGACAGCTTTTGGACTTTAAAAAATCTCAATCTGAAAATCAAAATTAACAAGCAATATTCCCTTGGTGCTAGAATGGTGTATCAACATAGATCATTTTCTTCATAGCACAACCTTCTGACATGAAAGCAGAAATTCTGCCACTAAGCCCAATTGAAGTGTGCTAACTTTTATTATTGAAAGGTTTATTTATTGTTTTTTCTGTTTATCTTCAAGAAAATAAAACATTATCCTCCAAAACCCTGGTAAGACAACTTTTTTTTCCTTAATGTTCACTTGCTTATATTTCTTATTTTGTATAGAGTATATAAATACATGTATGAGTACACAAAGACAAATAATTTTTTGCTAAATGTATCCATTTTTATTGTCTGTTAATATTCCCCCTTCTTGTACTAATTAAGGCTGGCCTCTACTGTCGAACAGCCAAACAAATATTTTTTGAACTTTAATGTTGAATAAGCATTTTGATAACTGCCATTCAGAAATTGTGCACATCAAACTGATTCTATGTTTTTGAAATGTTTAATTGATTATATGTTTGGTAGCTTATTCAGAAAGCTGAAAAGAATATTATTACAAGTGATGTGTGTTTGGCTGTAATTAGTGCTTATTTTGTTGCCATTTCCATTCTTATCCCTTAGAAACTGACCACAGCTTCAGCATGTGACACATATGCAAGTTTTAATGGAAATCCTGAAATTATGGTCAGTTAATTAGTGAACCATCACAGGCAGCATTATAGCCAACCCCAGAGATAGCAATCGCTGAAATCAGTTCCAACTTCAGCTTCTCTCACTCCCTCATCACAATTAAAATCTCTGTAACAAGTTACAGCTGTTCAACTCAGGAGTAACTTGTTTTTAATATTAATACAATTAATAATGATGAGCAACAGAACTGATCATAAAAAAAGTTTATGTTTGTAGAATGCTTTTAAATGATTAGTGGATTGTTAAACTAATTTATTTAAGTATTTTCAGAATGTTTTATCCTTTACCTTGTGGATGTCACATTTTTTAACTTTTGCTACATAAAATAAAATGATTTTATTTTGCTGTAATGAGTTATTTGATGGGTGACTACAAAAACCTTATGATGTATGTGGGTGCTTGAACAGCTTGATGACATCATTCTGGCTCCATGCTGGAAATGCCCTGCAAAGAATGCAGCAGGTAATCGTATTATCACTGCACATGATAAAGATAAAATTATTGACAATGAGGTCACTCAGTTTCTCAATGAAGCTGATTTCAAGATCAACAGCGAGTGCCCTTGCTTTGCCAGACTCTAGGCTTATATTTCTCAGATTATATCTCGTAATAAATCATATTCCATGGGTTTCAGTAAAGCACTTGGAATTATAGAATCTTAGAATAATTAGAACCTTAGAATACAACACAGAACAAGGCCATCCTTCACCACTACCAAGACTAATGGATTGACATGTGGTTTCTGAGCTTAATTTTGCACCTTTCTTGAACAAGAGTAATACATTTGCAATTTTTCAGTCCTCTAACACCAGCCCTGAGTCTGAAGAATGGTGGAAAACTATGGCAAGTGTCTCCTCATTTCCACTCAGTTCCTTCACTCTTCTTGGATTCATATCTGCTGGACATGGCTATTCAATACTTCTTGCTGATCAATTTTAAACCCTACAGTTGTCTGAACATCTTACTCTTTTGCCATGACCTCCGCAGCATCTCTTTGATAAAAACAGATGCAATGGATTCATTCAATGTGCCATTGCCTCCATGTGCAAACTTCTGTCATAGTCCCTAATTAGATGCACACCTCCTCTTACCATGTGTTCATTTTTTGTTTCTTCTACTGTTTATTTCTGTAAAAATAAATATTGGAAATATTGTAGTTCAAATTCGTAAGTACAAGAACTCATAATCATGGTCATAGGTTATTGTCGTAGTTTTAGGTCATAGTTTTAGGATAAGGGGTAGCAGATTTAAAACACAGATGAGGCAAAATTACTTCTCTCAGAGGGTCATGAATTTGTCGAATTCCCTTAGAGTGCAGTGGGACATTGAGTAAACTTAAGGAGGAGACAAAGAGGTTTTCATTAGTAATGGGTTCAAGGGTTAAGAAGAGCGGGCAGGAAAGTGGGATTGAGGCTGGCATGAGATCATCCACAATTGTACAAATGATGGAGCAAGCTTAAAGGGCTTAATTGCCTACTCTTTGTTCCTAGTACTTATGTTCCTAAATTTTTTGTGAATCTTACAGATGAAGTTATTGCTTGAAGTAATCAGGTGCAGGAAGGCAATGAAATAAGGATTTCTTATTGCAGCACATTTTAAGGCTGGAAATGTTTTGACAACTAATCAGCTGATTTTCAGCTATTGATTCAGACAATGAGCAACTTCATGAATAACTGGAGATCAACATCAGTTTTATATGTTATCAAAATTGATAACTGAATAAAAATTGAAAGGACAATGATAGGTTAATCGGATTTTCAAAAGTGAAAACAGACCTTCTGAGGCAATGTTCTGTCAAATCAGAAACAGATTTGTCTTTACAACTCCTCAACGTAGCATCTTCTCCATTTTTATCATTGTACTGATTGAAACAAGTGAAGTAGCCATAAATTATTGCTTTTCTTACTTTGTAAAGTTGACTCCACACAAAGTCCTGAAGAAACAATGCTCTGTGGATGTAAACAAAATGAATACACACCTCCTGAGTTCCTACCACTCATAGAAATATGGAAAAACAGGAATAGGATTGGATCATTTGGCCTTGCAAGCAAGCTCAACCATTCAACATGATCATGACTGATCATCCAACTCAGTTGTGACCATTTTTGCCCATACTCTTTGATCCCTTTAACCCAGAGAACAATATCTCCTCCTTGAAACCATTCAATATTTTGGCCTCAACAGCTTTCTTTGACAGAGAATTCCACAGGTTTACATTAGTAATAGGGAAAATGTAAGAGTTTGTAATAACTAATTGAATAATGGAAGACTTGGAAAACAGTGACAAGATTGGACAGATCAGCAAGGATTTATGAAAGGGAAATAATGTTTGCAAATACATTGGATTTTTTTAAGGATGTAACTAGTAGGGGTGATAATGGGGAGCCAGTGATGTGGTTCACTTGTTCTTTCAGAAGGCTGTCAATAAAGTCCCACATAAGAAATGGATGAAGAAATGTCTCCTCATTTCAGTCCTAAATGACCTATTCCATACATTTATACTGAAACCTCTGCTTCTGGACTTCCTGGTCATCAGAAATATCCTTCCTGCATTAATTACATCCAGTCCAGTTAGAATTTTATATGTTTATATGAGATCCCCTCTAATTCTCCTAAATGTCAGTGAATAAAGTCCTAATGGATTCAATCTCTCTTCATATTTCAGTCCTACCATTGTAGGAATCAGTCTGGTGAATTTTCATTGCACTCCCGCCATAGCAGAACATCCTTCCTCAGATAAAGAGACCAAAACTGCATTCCAGATGTGGTCTCATGAAGGCCATGTACAATTGCAGTAAGATATTCCTGTCCTATATTCAAACCCTCTCTTTATGAAGGCGAATACACCACTCACCTTCTTCACCACACTGCATCTGCATGTTTACTTTCAGTAATGGTGTACAAGGACCCCCTTTCCCAATCTATCATCATTCAGATAATAATCTACCTTCCTGTTTTTGCTCCCGAACTAGATAACCTCACATATATTCATGTTATACTTCATTTCCCATGCATTTGCCCATTCATTGAACTTGTGGAAATCATACTGAAACATCTATGCATCCTCTTCACAGTTCACCCTCCCAGCCAGTTTTGTGCCATCTGCAAACTTGCAGATATAACATTTAGTACCCTCATCTTAATAATTTAAATATTTTTGAATAGCTAGGCTTCAAGCAGTGATCCCTGCAGTATCCAACAGATAACTAGCTGCCATTCAGAAAATGACCCATTTATTCCTACTTTTTGTTTCCTGTCTGCCAGCCAGCTCACTATCCATCTGAGTACACTACTTCCAATTCCATATGCTTTAACTTTACATGCCAATTTCTTATGTGGGACTTTATTGAAAGCCTTCTGAAAGAACAAGTGAACCACATCACTGGCTCCCCATTATCACCCCTACTAGTTACATCCTTAAAAAAATCCAATGTATTTGCAAACATTATTTCCCTTTCATAAATCTTTGCTGATCTGTCCAATCTTGTCACTGTTTTCCAAGTCTTCCATTATTCAATTAGTTATTACAAACTCTTACATTTTCCCTATTACTAATGTCAGGCTAACCATTTTGTAATTCCCTTTTCTCTCTGTACCTTCTTCTTTAAACAGTGCAGTTTTATTAGGTACCTTTAAATCCATAGGAACTGTTTCAGACTGTATAGAATCTTGAAAGACAAACCCTGGTACATCCATTATTTCTGGAGCCAATTCCTTAAGTACTCTAGAATGTAGATTGTTGAGCCATGGGGATTTGTTGGGCTTTAATCTCATCAATTTCCCTGACACTATTAAACTTACTAATATTAATACTAATAATACTCCTTCCTTGGATCTAATGCTTACCCTTATTTCTCTTGTCAGTATGACAGGACCACCTTTCCCATTTTATTTTTGTCCTAGATAGTATGAATAAGTGATGAAATTTGAGTTCAGTAAATATCTGGAATGATATCTCTGAAATCATTGTCAATTGGTATCTCAAAGCTGAGGGAGGATACATCAGAGGACTTGTGTCAATATGGGCAGAACTCAGGAGTAGGAAAGGTGAAATCACAATGCTGGGGGTATACTGTATGCCTCCCAACAGCCAGAGGGGGTTAGAGGAGAAAATATGTAGACAACAACAGGGTTGTTGTAGTGGGTGATTTTAAATTCCTCTATATTAACTTGGCTCCACTTCATTCTAGGGGCTTGAATGAGACAGAATTTGTGAGGACCATTCAGGAGGGTTTCTTGACCCAGTATATAAGTAGTCCAACCAGGAAAGGGATTATACTGGACCTGGTTTGGCAAATGAACCCGGCCAGTTGAGCGAAGTTTCAGTGGGGGAGCATTTCAGGAGTAGTGACCATAATAACATGAGTTTTTAAAATACTTATGGATAGGGATCACAGCAGTTCTTGGGTGAAGGTGTTAAATTGGAGGAAGGCGAGCTACAACAATATTAGGCAGGAACTGGAGAATTTTGATTGGAATTTTTGGTTGTTTGAGGGGAATTCCACATGGGGCATGTGGGTGTATTTCAAACGTCAGAAGATAAGAGTTCAGGAGCAGCACATTCCCGCGAGAATGAAGGATAGGTATGGTCAAAAAGAAAAAGGAAGTATACGTAAGGTCTAGGGGGATGGAATTGACAAAGTCCTTGAAGTACATAAGGAAAGTAGGAAAGAACTTAAACAAGGAATTAGAAAGGCTATAAGGGGTCATGAAAAGTCATTAGCAAACAGGATTAAGGAGAGTCCCAAGTCTTTTTATACATATATAAAAAGCAAGAGGGTAGCCAGGGTTGGCCCACTCATGGACGAAGGAGGGAAACTATGTATGGAGCCAGAAGAGGTAGGTGAGGACCTAAACTAATACAGGTAGACAACCCTCTATCCAAAATCCCGAAATCCGAAAAGCTCCAAAATCTGAAGGTTTTTTTGTGAAGATTTTATCTCATTAACATGGTTGTTTGGCCTACAAACAGTTAACCCAACTGCACACCCACCCGATGCGTGTCACTCAGATGTGACGTGGAGGGGCGTGGCGCAGCACAGGCAGACCTCAATTCTGTTTCAGGGCCCGTTACTCACAGTGAGTCTGCTGTTCGGTAAGATTTTTTAAAATGTCACCGTTGAACTGTCACTTATTCCAAAATTCAAAAAATTCTGAATTCCGAAAACACGCTGGTCTTGAGCGTTTCAGATAAGGGATTGTGTACCAGTACTTTGTGTTGGTATTCACCAAAGAGAAGGAATTCCTCGTCTGCCAGCCGGTTTCCCACCGCTTCCGGTGTCGACCCCTTCTGGTGACCGGGTACATGGACTACTGCAAGTTCTGTAGGTAACGCCAGGGCTTCCAACGTTAGGCTGATCATTTGTTCATGAGCTAATTCTTTTCCCCGGGAAGTTATCAATCCTCGCTCTTTCCAGATTTTCCCGAAAGTATGAACGACTCCGTATGCATACTTTGAGTCAGTATATATGGTCCCCACTTTCCCTTCCAACAACTTCAGGGCCCTCTGGAGGGCGTACAACTCACAGGATTGGGCTGACCACTTCCCGGGCAGTCGTCCAGACTCAATCGTCCGTTTCGTTGCACCATCTATAACAGCATAGCCACTGTATCGTACTCCACTGATGCACCGGGAGGACCCGTCGATATACAGTTCCTGTCCCTCACCCAGCGGGGCTTCTTGCAGGTCCTCTCGGCTTTTGGTCTGCAAGTCCACAAATTCCACACAATCATGCTCCTGTTCCCCGTCTGCAGGACGTCCATATAGAAACTGGGCAGGGTTGCAACTGAGATCTTTTGCAAAATTGAGACCGTTCCCGGTCATCAAAATCGTCTCATACTTCAGGATGCGAGAGTCTGTTAACCAGCGGTGAGCCTTCTGAGCCAGTATGGCACTAACCGAATGTGGGGAGTATACTGTGATCCTTCCTCCAAAGGTAAGTTTTCGGGCCTCTTCTACTAACATTGCCGTAGCTGCCACTGCCTGGATACAGGTCGGCCATCCACATGACACAGGGTCTAACATTTTTGACAAAAATGCAACCGGCTGACGTTTCCCTGCCCGCAGCTGAGTAAGCACACCCTGGGCAATTCCGCCGGCGCTATTGACATATAACTGGAACGGTTCCTTCAGGGTGGGTAAAGCCAATACCGGAGCTCGAATCAGTTTATTTTTAATAATATTAAATCGCTGCTCCTCCTCATCTGACCAGTCCACCTTTTGTCCTTCTTGTCCCAGTTTGTCGTACAAAAATTTTACTAAAGTAGTGTAACTTTCAATCCATATCCGGCAATACCCTACTAGTCCCAGGAATTGCCGGATATGGATTGAAAGTTACACCACTTTAGTAAAATTTTTGTACGACAAACTGGGACAAGAAGGACAAAAACTGGACTGGTCAGATGAGGAGGAGCAGCGATTTAATATTATTAAAAATAAACTGATTCGAGCTCCGGTATTGGCTTTACCCACCCTGAAGGAACCGTTCCAGTTATATGTTAATAGCGCCGGCGGAATTGCCCAGGGTGTGCTCACTCAGCTGCGGGCAGGGAAACGTCAGCCAGTTGCATTTTTGTCAAAAATGTTAGACCCTGTGTCATGTGGATGGCCGACCTGTATACAGCCAGTGGCAGCTACGGCAATGTTAGTAGAAGAGGCCCGAAAACTTACCTTTGGAGGAAGGATCACAGTATACTCCCCACATTCGGTTAGTGCCATACTGGCTCAGAAGGCTCACCGCTGGTTAACAGACTCTCGCATCCTAAAGTATGAGACGATTTTGATGACCGGGAACGATCTCAATTTTGCAAAAGATCTCAGTTGCAACCCAGCCCAGTTTCTGTACGGACGTCCTGCAGACGGGGAACAGGAGCATGATTGTGTGGAATTTGTGGACTTGCAGACCAAAAGCCGAGAGGACCTGCAAGAAGCCCCGCAGGGTGAGGGACA
>NC_057736.1:26153397-26166164 GCF_004010195.1 Chiloscyllium plagiosum
TGGATGCTGCCTGACCTGCTCTGCGGCGGTAAGTGATCTAAAGGGTCCCATTCTTTCTGCCCTTTCGAGTCTTTATTAGTTACCTGCATTTGGCAGGATATCGTAACCGGTAGCCAACAAAGGGCATAATCACTTTCTTCCAGATTAACATCAGGTTTTGAATTGACATATAAAATGAGGGCTTGCCGGACCCAGTCTTCGTCCGTACCGAATCTAGGCCACCACACTGAGTTGCCCTGAATAGGTTTCTGGGACCACTTTTGACAGTATTTTACCATCTTCTTTTTAGATTTTCCCTTTCTTCCACCCTGATCCCAATTATTTAGCATTCTCCCTAACGGAGTATCGTCAGGTACCCCGGGGTATGTGTCATTGTCCCTGTTTAAGCCTACCTTTCCCTTAATCGCCTTAGATCCCTTATTTCACATTTCTGAGGACTTCGTATTTTTCCCGTGATAATCTATCACAATGTAGCCAATTCCCGGATCTTCAGTCCCGTGATCGCCCAGGTTCCTTTGCAGGCACCCCCGGTCTTTGGATTCCTGTGTCCTACGTCTCTGTGACACAAATCACAGGCACCCCGTAGGTACACGTTCCTCCTCAAACACGGTCTCTGCAAAATCCCTCACAGGCGAGCCCCGGTCTCTAGATTCCTGAGTCCCACGTCTCTGTAGAAAACAAAATCCACAGGCACCCCGTAGGTACCCATTCCTCCGGAAACACGGTCCCCGCAAGTTTTTTCTTACCTGGGTTCGGTGCACCGAAATTACTCGATCGTTAACCGTCCCCACTGCCTCGGGTACACCCCTCCTTTGTTTTCCTGAGCCTCCTGGATATCACTCGCTCAAGCCGCGCGGGGCGACAAGCAAGGAATCAGGGACTGCCGAACTCGGCAGGGTGCACCTTCTCCGATATCCTTCCTCAACTCCCCTTGCGGCCGGAGTGTTGATCCTGGATGATGAGCCCCCAAGTTGTTAGAAACGAAAATCGCTTCTCAATAATCGCTCTAGACAAATTCAGGAAAACAAAGTTTTATTAACAAGTCAAGTCTGCAGAGTCGGGCACCCTTAAAGAAAAGGCGCGCTGAGGCTTACAAAGTCTCCCATTATATACAGCACAAGTCCCTCCTCTCCTTGGCTCCAACAAGCCATGAGGTTCACATTCTTAAAAACATCATTATTTTTATCACAAAGTCTGCAACAAATGTCTTCAGAGTCTCTAAAGTTGTTGTTTTTCTCACCCTGTAGTCTTATCAGTCAAAGACTTATTCTTCTCTGTCTGTGCTAGCAGTCTTATCAGTCAAGGACTTATCCTTCCCTGCTGTGTGAATGGCTTCATCAATCAAGAGCCTGCTTGTTTTTACTATCGCTCACAAATTGTCAGCATTCTGCACAATTTAAACTATTCTACTTTTGAGTATATAAAATGGTTGTTAGAAAAGAAACAAAAGTTTTGTCTTTTATTATAGATCAGTCTGTGGTCCAGGCACATCTTAAAGTTTAAACCGAAATTACCTCTCACAGTGGAGGATGATGTCAGGGAAGGGAGTATCAAATTTCTAAGCCAAGCTGCTACTAAAAAGGAAGAGATGTTGAGCATCTTGACAAGTGTCCAGATAGCTAAGTCCTTGGGTCCTATTGGGATCTATCCCAGAATGTTGTGGGGGGCAAGAGAACAAATTGCTGGAGCATTAACAGACATTTTTTTATCCTCTTTGGCCGCAAGTGAGATCCCAGAGGACTTGAGAATAGCTAATGTAGTCCAATTGTTTAAGAAGGGTAGCAGGGATAATCTAGGAAATTGCAGGCCTGTGAGCCTCACATTGGTGGTAGGGAAATTATTGGAGAAGGTTCTCAGGGACAACATCAATCTGCCTTTAGAAGCAAATGGACTTATTAGTGATAGACAGCAAGGTTTTATGCAGGGAGATCATGCCTCACTAACTTAGTTGAGTTTTTGAGGAAGTGATAAAATAATTGATGAGGGAAAATGTTGTCTACATTGTTGGTGTCTGCATGGACTTCAATAAATCCTTTGACAAGGTCCCTCATGGCAAACTGCTACAAAGGGTGAAGTCACATGGTATCGGAGTGAGCTGGTAAGATGGATACAGAACTGACTTAGTCATAGAAGACAGAGGGCAGCGGTGTAAGAATGCTTTTCGGAATGGAGAGTTGTGACCAGTAGTGTTCCACAGGGATCAGTGCTGGGACCACTGTTGTTCATGGCCTACATTAGAGGAAAGCGTGGTTAGTCTAATTAGTAATTTTGCAGATGATACGGACAGTAAGGAGGATTATCACAGGATACAGCAAGATATAGATCAGTTGGAGGCATGGGCAGAAAAATGATAGATGTAGTTTAATCCTGACAATGTGAGGTGATACATTTTGGAAGGTCAAGTACAGGTATAAATTATACAGTGAATGGCAGAACCCTTAGGAGTATTGATATGTGGAGGGATCTGGATGTGCAGGTCCACAGATCACTGAACGTGGCAGTGTAGGTAGATAAGATAGTAAAAAAGGCCTATGTTATGCTTGCCTTCATTAGAAGGGGCATTGAGTATAAGGATAGGCAAGTTATGCTGCAGCTTTATTGAACTTTAGTTAGGCCACATGTGGAATATTGTATACAGTTCTGGTCAGCATACTACCAGAAGGATGTGGATGCTTTGGAGAGGGTACAGAAAAGGTTTACCAGGATGTTGACTGGTATGGGGAATTTTAGCTAGGAACAAAGGTTGGGTAGACTGGGTTTATTTTCACTGGAACGCAGGAGGTTGAGAGGCAACCTGATAGAAGTTTATAAGATTGCAAATGACATGGATTGAATGGAAAGTATGAAGCTTTTTCTCAGGGTGGAGGGGTCACAGATTCAAGGTGCCGGGGTGGGGTGGGGGTGGTGTTAAAAGAGATGTATGAGGCAGGTTTTTCACACAGTGGGTGGTCAGTACTTGGAACATGCTGCCAAAGGAGGTGGTGGAAGCAGACAAAATAGCAGCATTCAAGAAGCATTTGGACAAATACATGAATAGGAAGAGAATAGAGGGATATGAATCCTGTGACTTAAGATAGTTTTAGTATGGAAGGGCAAAAAGTGTCGGCATTGGCTTGGAGGGCTGAAGGGCCTGTTCCTGTATTGTATTGTTCTTAGTTTTCTTTGTTAGGAAAAATCCATCTGGTTCACTAATGACCTTTAGGGAAAGTCCTCACCTAATCTGACCTACATGTGACTCCAGACCCACAACAACATGGTTGACACCTAACTGCCCTCTGGACAGTTAGGGACAGGTAATTAATGCTGGTCTGGCCATTGAACCCTTATCCCATGAAAGAATATTTTAAAAATTCAGTAAAGCTTTTAAAGTTGATTCGCAACTTGATTTGAAAAAATATCCTATGATAGATTAAAGACTCGATAAAGTTTGATTAATACAACATGCAAAGAGCTAAAGACAAAAATATCGGCATTTCAAAGCATAGGGTGGAATCTTATTAGAGTCTGAGGAATGTGGGCGATGATGAGATATGTGGCAGAATTGGGCAACAAGTGAGGTCAGTCTGATCTTGATGTTGAGATCATCTTGTTCCATCTTTTATGCTTTCGACAAGCAGTGTGGCAATATTCTCGTGAAGAAGCGGTGAACTGCCAATTGACAATCATGATTCCTTGTTTAATACCTTATTAATGCTGCCACTTGCCTCATTAATACTCAGATTCCAACTTTCCAAACAAGCGAGCCAGGACTGAACCAGAGTGTGTACCTGGTAGATTAAGCTTGTTACTTTTTGCAAACAACCTCCATATTGGACACTGGGCAACGACATCTCGGGATATGATTCACAGGCACAAGCTGTTTGTACCTTTCATCGATATTCCCTCTAATTTCATTCTCAGTGTATCAACCCCCAAGCCCAACCACAACAGCAACGTCTGAACCTCAAAGTCATTGCATCTATATGGAAACTGTTTTTAGGGAACAATGCTGTCAACCCATTATGATCTGCAGGGCACACCAGCATCTACCATTGAGAAGACTGCAACAGGGACACTTTGTGCGCATGGACAGATTGACAACCAGGTGACAGATTGGACCAAGTTCCATCTCAGGGCTGCTCATTTGTTCTCTTCACACTCTCTCATTTATTACCTACCTGCATGCTCATACCATCCATGTCAAAACATCCTTATCCTGACATGCTTCATGATGTCCGTTCGCTCATTGGCACTTCAACCAGAACAAAAGGCTTTCACTGTTGGCATTTTAAGCTGCTTGTCATGTTTGTCATATTAAACGGTCCAAGGGGAGAGTAATATCTTAGTAAATGACACACTGAGACAGCAATGGCAGACACTACTCATTAATTCAGGCAAATGGCATGTTGGAAAATAGTGGAGGATAGTGCTCAATCCATTCAATGCGGTCTACCGTCGGTCAGGAGGATCCCAGTACCATTAGCCAATGGCATTGTTTCCTCACAGTCCAGGGATTTTGATATGGTTACTTGTCTTCTTTAGATGCTCACAGGAGATCTGTCCTAGTACATACTAGGGAGTATTTGTGTTCTGTTCTCTAATGCTCGCAGATGTGATTTGGGAGCTGCAAACACAGCAGTCAGAGATCTGGTTGGTCATTTCTGGAGCTGTTCTTGAAACTCGTGAGAGATCTGGGGCAAAAACAGTTTTGGATTTCTGACTGTCAACATTGCAGAATAGTTCAAAAAGGTTTAGGGACAGTGGGGGCATCAAAGACAAAAAAATGTGGGGGTGGTTACAGCTGACATGGCGGGGAAAGTAGAAGCATTTATCATAGTTGGGTTAAGGGTGAGAATGAGCGAGTCACAATACTGACACAGGCTCTGTGTGTTCTGAGACAAAATGATGGAAATGTGCAGGATGTTGGAGTGGGATTTGAGGGCTGCAGGAGTGGGAAGTCATTCTCTCCTAGTAGCTGTGAAGTTCACTGTGGTGCAAAACATTCTATTTAAGAGGCTCCTTTTAGGGAGTGATAGGAGATATGTGTGGGATCTCTCAGTCTTGCGTCAAGACATTGAGTGATATTGTCAGTGCAAGATAGCATTGGTTCACTTGCTTCCCTCAAGTTGAGGTGTGCTGCAGCCCAGGAAATAGAATTCAGGAACAATAGCTGACTTTCTCCAGGTGCAGGTTTTCATCAAGTGTAAACACATAGTCTTGAAGCGGTGTGTAAGTAGCTGGAACAGTGATTTTGCTGCTGAAACAGTGGTTTTGCTGATTGGACTATGCTGGGGTGACTCTCTAGTATAGGGCAGACAGAGTACACTGGATCATCCTGGTATGCTGTGCTTTGCACAACTGAGTAGGCAATGAGGTAATTTCTTGTCTGCAGAGTAACTGGGAGAACAGGAACAGTCTTGTGAAGAGGACGAGAACATTGCGGTAGAGCAAACTGAAGATGTCTATGACAACTGTGACAAATGCTACACATTAGACAAAACCTCATTGACACCCAGCTCCAAAAGAAGGGAGCTGGGTAACACAGACAATTATTGCTTGTAATATTTTTTGGTCATGATGCCAAAATCTGGTTGGCAGATTTTGGCATTGTGGTGGCATCATTTCTAAACCCTTTTCCTTACAGTAAATAAAATCTCATTGTTGTATTTGGAATTGTCCAATTGCTTGCCTATTTATGGTCTTCCCCTTCAGGACAATGACAAGCTACATGTGTCTATTGAGCACTGTGGATAGAATAGCATTGACTTAGGTGTATAAATAAAAAAAGAACTGCAGAACCTAGTAACCTGAAGGAAAAACAGAAATTGCTGGAGAAACTCAGCATGTGTGGCAGCGTCTTTGGAGAGAAACAGAGTTAACATTTTGAGACTAGTGAATTGTCTTTAGAAATGACTTAAATAGTGTTCAGGTGGTATGTAGCTAAAGAAAGCTAAAGTGTGGCATGGTGGTTAAACAGCAACTAGAGGTGAGAGAACGGAGTTGTATATATGACACAGTGTCAGCTAAGTCGGCTGTATGCAATGGCTTTGTGACTGCTGTGCCATGATGTTGCCGGTGAGGGTGAATGCTGAATTGGCAACACTTGTCCAAGTGCACAACTCCCTTTCAAAGACAGCTATCAGTTTCCTTGACCTCTGAACTTAATCTGTCATTAAGGTTTGGAGCTTAGCCAAACATTTACAACAAAATTCCTTTGCATACAGTGTCATCATAATCTCCTAAGTGGGATATATTAAAGCTTTTAAAGTAGTAGAACAGATGGCCATATATCTGATTGCTCCAAAAGCCAAATAGAAGGCTGCATTGTCAATGATAGGCAAGCAAGAGGCTGAAAGAACAGAGCAAACATGACAGCATCAAGAGGTGGAGAAGTCAATGTTTTGGGTGTAAACCTTCTTCAGGACTGGGGAGAAGGGCTGAGTGGTTGTACCCTCTACCTGTGTTCATCTACCACCACAAAACCACTCAGACCTTGTCCCCACCGAAAACCCTCCCCAAACCTCCCCCCCACCACCTTTGTCTGCAGCTCCCCTTATACCCCACCTCCAGTTCTGAAGAAGAGTTGCACCCAAAACCTTGGCTTCTGCACCTCCTGATGCCACCTAACTTGCTGTGTTCTTCCAGCCTCCTGCTTGTCTACCTTGGATTCCAGCATCTGCAGTTTTTTTTACTTCTAATAAAGTTGTCAATGAAGCAGTTCAGCCATTTGTTGCACTGTTTCAAAGGTTAAACAAATGGGTGACCTTAAATCAATGAGAAGATGAGAGCAGAAGCTGATATTGATCCAGTAAAATCTGTTTGATGCAGAAAAGCACTTTATCCACTATGTAAGTTAATCACTTTGACAAAGCTGATCAATTTAATCATAACTTGCCTTTTCTAAACAAAACCTAAACATTGAACACCACATTAAAATATATTTAATGTATCATTCAGCATTTGATTATGACATGTAAAATTTACAACACTTTTTAAAGTTACCCATGAAAAGCGGCCCAACTCTAGAACTGGCTTTCAACATGGTTCATGGCTCTCTAGTCTGGTATGAGGTATATGAAATATATGAATAACTGTATGAAATACTGTCACAATGCTAGTCTGGTACAAGGTTACTTTGCCCTTGAGTCTTTTTTCAGAGGGGGGGGGGGTAATTGGCCAGGCTCCATCATGCCTGAGGTTTGACTGGTTCATTGGGGGCCTTGTTGTTTACCCTAACAGTAGTTCAGGCCAAAAGCTTGAAAGATCTTTTGAAAATTGATATAATTAAGGGGGCATGGACAACTCTTTAGTTGGGCAGTTCAATTCATTTCAGGAGTGAGTTGAGTAAGATTCACAGGGGAAATTGTTCTTCTGCCCTTATGATTTCAAATTGTGCCATTGTTTACTGTTTGTGCTAAGGGATGTGGGTATTGGGACTGTTGCAAGTATTTTCAGAACAGCATCATTAAGTCGGATTTGGATAGGATAACTTATCTGGTATTCTGTTTTCCGTTCTTTGTGTTTCATTCCGAATTTTGTTTGGTTAAAACCTAGCAGTCGACCCAGCTAATTTACTCCAGGAATATCCACTATACACCTAGCTAAACAAATAGCTAAGTTATGGTCTGGGCTACCTGCTTAACAATGTTTTGAGGGGTCTGGCCTAGTCCATAACGCTACGAACTGGCATGGTCTCTTTTCAAAGTCAATCTGATTATAGGGTGGGCAGAAATCACCATTCTTGCAATGGAGCAATTGACTTTGGGATTTCTTGGATGGGGGCTTGTGATCTGCTCCTTATCCCATGCTCATGAAAGTACTACATGATGGGAATAGGACAAAAATCTTGGAATTAGGTCCAACCCACCTCTTGCTGCCCCCCGACTCAATAGGTTTACCGTGTGTTAGGTTGGTGAATTAGAATCACAGTATCGGTCAATCATCTGCAAAAGCCTGATTTTAAATTATTGAAAATGATAAATAGAGTCATAGAGATGTACAGCATAGAAACAGATCCTTCGGTCCAACTTGTCCATGCTGACCAGATATCCTAACTTAATCTAGTCCCATTTACCAGCACTTGGCCCATATCCTCCAAACCCTCCCTATTCATATACCCATCCAGATGTCTTTTAAATGTTGTACTTGTACCAGCTTCCACCACTTCCTCTGGCAGCTTCTTCCATAAATGCACCATCCTCGGTGTGAAATATTTGCCTCTTAGGTCCCTTTTAAATTTTTCCCCTCTCACCCTAAACCTATGCTGTCTAGTTCTGGACTCACCCACCCCAGGGAGAAGACCTTGTCTATTTACCCTATTCATGCCCTCATGATTTTATATACCTCTATAAGGTCACCCCTCAGCTTTCCATGCTCCAGGGAAAACAGCCCCAGCCTATTCAGCCTCTCCCTATAGCCCAAATGCTCCAACCCTGGCAACATCCTTGTAAATCTTTTCTGAACCCTTCCAAGTTTCACAACATCCTTCCTGTAGCAGGGAGACTTGAAGTAAGTCTTGAAAGTATTTTCTATTTAAATTGGAGTGTAGTAATGGGCTTCTTAGACATTTTAAAAAAATATTCAAAATCTTTCAAGACTTACCAGAATCTTTGAACTTAAAGTTCCAACTTAAGTTCTGCAGTCTCCATCAAAGCATTTAAACAAATGAGTAGAATTTCCCAAAAGTCATTAGTTCATGCTCAAGATGTGATCACTTTTTCGGTGTGGCCTACATAGGTGGGGTTCTTTTTTAATTAGTGCAACAGATTGTTAAACATTATTTATTTTTAAAATCTTTAATCTGTTGCACAAATGACAAAGAATTATACTTAGAGAATCATTAAAAAATCAAGCAGAAATCATTTAAAAATTTTAATGTTGATCATGTTATAATGCTGACTTTTGCATTTACTCTGCTTTTCTATGCAGCTGGAAGTGATACTAATAAGTAAGTGCTATGTTGTTCTGGAACACTCAGTTCTGAAGAAATTGATTGAATTAAAGTGGAAAAGCTATGGATTGTGAGTAACTTAAAAATGTCATTAATTATAGTACAGAATTCACAAAATAAAAGGAAATTCTAAATAGTCAAAATGCCTTGTATTTAAGCAGAAAATGTAAGGATAGTCAATATTAAATCATAATTTGAACAACCAGTTGATAATCATATCTCAAACATTGGAGAGTCAAAGATGTCAGTGTGGCAATTTTTAAATGACAGGTATTAGGAGGAAGAAGAAAAGAGAATTATCATTTATTTAGCATCTTTAATGTCTTGAGAATGTCCTGGTGCATTCCATCTTGAATGAATCACTTTTGACTTGTAGGGCTAAATTTACTAACATGGCTAAGTGCCAATTTTGGGATGTTTCACAGAGAGTTTTCCTCCATGAACTCTAGTGAGTTTCGTCATGCATATTCATGCTGCTCAACTCATTACAGGGGAACCTCGATTATCCAAAAGTGATGGGCGGGCACTGTTTTGTTCGGATAATCGATTATTCGGTTATCGATTAAATACCTTTCCTCTAGGGCTCAGAGTTTTTAAAGTCTGCTCCTCCTTCAGGAGACTGCAGCAGCAAACAGCACATAAGGCCCCGCCCCAACCCCCACCCCCGATGCCGTCAAACACCGCCCCCAACCCAACCCCGTATTTGGATAATCGAGGTTCCTCTTTATGGTATTTACCATGCCTCTATGGCACTGCTTTTGTGCTTATCAATTGTAACGTATTCCTCACTACTGGGAAATTGCATGACTCGCACTGCCTATGCCATACTTAAATCCTTGCTGCGTACCTGGTCTAATACTGCAAACCAGTTGCATTTCAAAGTGTGTTACTATGCAGTTCTGAAGAATGTAGCTCAGAAAAGGAAGTTGTACCCTTGCTTTGCCTACAGAGTCCTGCAAGTCCTGATGGGCAGGATGATGGGAAGAAGGGTCATTTTCTTTCCTCAGAACTGCCAGAGGATATCATGACACCAGACTCTAATAAGCTGGTCCAAATTTGCCACCAGGGTTGGGTGTGGTGTCCACAATCCAGATAATCATCCAGAAATTCCCTGTAATTCGAAGCTGTATCCACATCATGGTTTACACTCTCACAACTTTAAGTTGAATCTTCCCTCAATCACTCTCACTTACCCCACTCCATTACACCATTAACCCGGTATGCTGTCTGCACTTTCGACTTATTCATCTTGCAAAGCTCAGCATAACAGCCATGCCAGCCCCTTTCGTCTTGTTCAATACTTACCCTTGTCTCATTCCAAGAGAAAATTATCCTCAATAGGGCTGAAGGAATTAAGACAGATGGTAGAGTGCCTGACATTCATCATCTCATCCCCTATCAAGAGAGAAGAGAATTTTTGGCTGAATGGGCGAAGACATTGCCTGAACAGGCAAGAGTAGGGACAGCTCATGTTGTGATATCGAGACCTCTATGTCCAAATAACCCAGTAAGATTAATTTGCATGTTTTGTCCATTAGTAACTTTGTTCGAGTGCACAAATAGATACAGAAGCAACAAGAAGGTTTGTTGGAAACACTTGGGAAACTGGAACAGAAATTGCAGGAATCCACTGATGCGATCATGCACTAGGCTGACTTCGGCATGCATGTATCTTTCCGTCTCCATGGAGACCTAGGTGCAGTACACTTAATGTTTGGTAGATATGCACATGGACGTACTCCAGTGCTGTATCCATTGGTGTTCACACAAACGATAAAGTGACAGGGAGACAAGGGACCTTAACTCAAGTGTCCTTTTCTCACAAGTAGACAGATTGGTCCCAGTAAGTACCCAACCAGAGGAGGAACCACAAGCCCCCCCAGATGTTTTCTGTCAGGATGTTGCTGAAGTTCACAATTCTTCAACCTCCAACCTGTCTGCACTGTTGAGTTCAAGTTGAGGAAGGTGAACCTACATCTAGCCAGGACACACTCAACATATCTGGGTCTCCTAGAGATCACCTGCTCAAAGCCAACAGGCTTCATTTCAGAGCAGGCCTCTTCCATACCCAGCTGCAGACCCTAATTTGCACCTAGATGTAGAGGGAGGGAAAGGAAAAATAAAATCTTATGAGGATACATAGATGGCACATGTGAAACTTCATTGTAAATACATCATTACATTTTGATATATATATTCAGTTTTCGTCATCAGCCTTGTGAATTACTGTCATTGTAGACGCAACAACAAAATGAATGCAAACAGATAAGCCATAGTTCGCACCACATGCCCTTCTACCCTGCCTGAGTGACAGGTGTCCTTTCCATAGTGCCGATATCAGCAAATCCCAAGATCTGATGGTTTCTATCTGTAAGTATTAAAGGAAGTTGGGGAGTACATTAAGGATGCCCTAATCTTAATCTTTCAGTGTTTCCTAGATTCAGAAGACATCTCTCTGGGGATGTGCCATTCTGGACATGTCATTTCACTTTTTTTTAGATTACTTACAGTGTGGAAACAGGCCCTTCGGCCCAACAAGTCCACACCGACCCACCGAAACGCAACCCACCCAGACCCATTCCCCTACATTTACCCCTTCACTTAACACTACGGGCAATTTACCATGGCCAATTCACCTAATCTGCACATTTTTGGACTGTGGGAGGAAACCGGAGCAGATTCCCGGAACAGGCAAGAGAGGGACAGCTCATGTAGTGATATCGAGACCTCTATGTCCAAATAACCCAGTAAGATTAATTTGCATGTTTTGTCCATTAGTAACTTTGTTCTAGTGCACAAATAGATACAGAGCACCCGGAGGAAACCCAGGCAGACACAGGGAGAATGTGCAAACTCCATACAGTCAGTCGCCTGAGGCGGGAATTGAACACAGATCTCTGGCGCTGTGAGGCAGCAGAGCTAAGCACTGTACCACCAAAGAGGAAAACCAGAAAATTTCAGATCAGTTAGCCTAACATCTGTGGTGGTGAAATTGTTTGAGTTTATAATCAAGGAGAGGGTAACTGAATACCTCAAAAGTTTCAGTTAGTCAGGGAGAGGCTGCATGGATTCATGACAAGCAGGTCATGCCTGGCAAACCTCATTGCATTTTTGAAGAGTTGACTAAGGTAGTGAACTGGGCAATGTATATGGATGGTGTTATCCTGAAAAGACAGGATAGATAAAAATTAACTATTTACACTGGTTGGGGATTTTAGAACTAAGGAGCATAATCTAAGTATTAGGGCCAGACCGTTCAGGAGAGACGTAAGGAAGCATTTCTATACACAAAGGGTGATATATGTTTGGAGCTCTTCCACAATCTGGAGTCGATGCTAGATCAGTTGCTAATTTGAAATCTGAGATGAATATTTTTTTTGCTAAGCATAGGTATTAAGGGATAATGGGACAAAGGCAGATATATGGAGTTAGACTTTAGATTAGCCATAATCTCATTGAATGGCAGACAGACTCGAGGCAGTGAATGGTCTATTCCTATTCATGTGAAACTTTGTCATGAAGAAGCATCAAATGTTGTAAAGGCTTCCATCAGTTAGTAACCTTAACCTTTATTGAAAAATGTGTTGCTGGAAAAGCGCAGCAGGTCAGGCAGCATCCAAGGAGCAGAAGAATCGATGTTTCGGGCATAAGCCCTTCTTCAGGAATGAGGAGGGTGTGCCAAGCAGGCTAAGATAAAAGGTAGGGAGGAGGGACTTGGGAGAGGGGCGTTGGGAATGCGATAGGCGGAAGGAGGTTAAGGTGAGGGTGATAGGCCGGAGAGGGGGTGGGGGCGGAGAGGTCGGGAAGAAGATTGCAGGTCAAGAAGGCGGTGCTGAGT
>NC_057736.1:26167386-26196815 GCF_004010195.1 Chiloscyllium plagiosum
GCAGTAGTTTGGCTGTCAGTTCTGAGATGCTCCTGATGTATGGTAGTGTGACTAGTCCTTTTGGTTGTGGTATGTCCTCGTTCCGTGGTCTTTCTCTTAGGCATCTGTTGATGAAGTTGCGCGGGTATCCGTTTTTGGCGAATACCTTGTATAGGTGTTCCTCTTCTTCTTTTTGCAGTTCTGGTGTACTGCAGTGTGTTGTGGCCCTTTTGAATAGTGTCCCTGATGCAGCTTCGTTTGTGTGTGTTGGGGTGGTTACTTTCATAGTTTAGAACTTGGTCTGTGTGTGTGGCTTTCCTGTATACCCTTGTAGTGAATAAGGTTGAATAAGGTTCACAAGAAACTCCTCCTTGCATTGATTTGACTGATACAGCTGTCTATAGGATGCTAAAGGTGAAAAATGTCCACATCCTCCTCCTCAGCACAGGCTGGGGCTCCATGGATCCTTGATGTCCATCATGTAGCTTTGACGTGTCCTCTTGTAGTGTGAAGCAAAATATCCAAGATTAGGCAGCGTTTTCTGCACTGTATTGCGGTGGATTCCTAGACATAACTTGCATAGGAATCTATTGTGAAGCAGCCATCTTTTGGCCCTCATTGGTCACAGTGGAAGAAAGTGTTGAATTGCGGATACATTGGACATCATGACATTGCTTTCTGGCTGTCAACTCTAAATACACTATTGCACTACGGCCTCACTCTCATCTGTACAACATTCCATGGAAGACAAGCAAGCGTGGTTCTCCTGCACATTCACTGCATTATGAGGGTCCGAATATCTGGAAACTTTGCATTTGGATACTGCACCACATCCACTGGAGGTTCATGATTGCCCTAGGCTTACAGACAGATGTGTTCTTCAACCATTTCTAAAGTTTCTTAGTGCACCATCAACAGCTTCTGTTCCTGAATCCACTGGGGACAGTTTCATAGAATCCCTACAGTGTGAAAGCAGACCATTCGGCTTATCAAGTCCACACTGACCCTCCAAAGAGCATCCCAACCAGACCCACAACCCCTCCATCCAGTCCCTGTAGCCCTATATTTCCCATGGCTGATCCACCTATCCTGCACAGCCCTGGACACTGGGCAATTTAGCCAATCCATCTAACCTGCACATCTTGACTGTGGGAGGAAACCAGAGCACCTGGAGGAAGCCCATGCAGAAATGGGGAGAATGTGCAAACTCCACACAGTCACCCAAGGGTGGACTGCAACCCAGGTCCCTGGCGCTGTGAGACAGCAGTGCTAACCATTGAGTCAACATGCTGCCCAAATAACCATTGTGGATAATATCAGAAACAAAGCAGCTCCTCAGTAATGTGATAATTTAGCAATTGCAGCACACACAACTGACATGGGAAACAGTGTCCTGAAAACACTGAGACATAAAACTTCTAACAAGGAGGCCAATCAAGTACCTCTACATGATGTACCTATATATCACTGATCTGAATGGATTAATGCTGCTCGAGCCATTTGCACAATACAGTAGGGGAAGGTATATATGGTAGCAATAATTAGAACTTCTTCTCAACCCTTAACCCTTACATTACCCAAGAATGGCAGTAAAGGTAATGGCATTTTATAGTCCAAGGTGTGAAGTGAACAACTCTTGGACCATGTGCAGGCTCTGAAATCTTGGAAACTGATTGTGACTTTTGGAACTAAGGTGAATTTTTACAGTATGCTAGACATCACTTCTGTTTCACAGCCATTACTAGGATTAATTTGTGCTGTTGAATACTATGGTAAAAATTGTTTGTTGTTATGAAGTTTAGCCAAGAGTTTGTCAATGCATGAAGTACAAATAGAGAATTATGTGAGAACAGATGTCTGTAACCTGTACTGTGTATATGTCAATTTCATGTTATTGCTCATGAAGGACTTCACATCACTCTCATGTAAAGCTCGCACCTTCACTTATTCTTCCCATTCTGGATGTGGTGCCAGCTATTTTCTATCTCGATAGCACATGTACGATTTGAATGAGAGTGGAAGACAACACAGGTCACGTTTCACAGAGTGAGTTGTAGGTTCAGCCTGTCAAACTACTGATCAACCCTTCCCAAACCTTCATGTTCCTTACAGCCTGCCTAGCCTGTCAACATCAGTACTGATCCCCACTTTCCCTCCCAAATGTTTTGTTTAACTGCTCACTTCCCAGCTTTACTCCTGAGGGCCTAATATACAGCTTAGAAATGCCAAATATAGTTATGGCAATAAGTCTTCTTATTGAAGCCAGGATGATGGAGATCATTGATAATCACCCCTCCCACAGTAACCCTCACCCTCTCATACTGTTGTCATCTCCCACCCTTATGTTAAGTTGCCATTCATTACAATTGTTCTTCTGTCTGCATCCCAGTATGCTACCTCCAATCCCCATAATTGACTTCCACAGCATTCCCAATACAGTTCTGGCCCCTGATAACTCCCTTGACTTTTCAGTGAATATATCCGCCTAGACTGACTTTGGGCCACCTCTTTGACTGCCTTTGAAAGACAGCTCCGACTGATGAATGAACAGACTCCTAACTGAACAGCTCCCCTGTATAGTTCCCCAACTGAGTTTTCGCTAATCCCCAGACTGGTTGCACTGAATCTTCAGGAATAATCATTGCCACTCTGCACACTGTAATGATATCAATTCAAAGACTCTGAGCAATCCAAGCACTCCACTGGTCTGATATTGGATGATGTATTTGGCTTACTGTGCCGGTATCTCCTGACTGGTGATAGTCGTCCTTGTCTTAACTAAGGATTACTTCCCCTAAACTTTCGTGATGTGGCAATTTGATTGAAGTGCATGCACTGTGCAATCTGACACACCTCATGATGCAGGTGTGTCACTGACAAGGCATGGTTCTGTATAGCAATGTGTCCATCCCCTTGACTGATAATTACTGGAAAGCATGGTTAGCTTTGTGTCTGCAGTCTGACCCCACTGACTATGACCAAGCCCATGGACTGATATTGGATGATGCCCTGTATCCATTCCCTGACTAATGACAATCGCCCTTGTCTTCACTGAGAATTACTTCCCCTGACTTTTGAGATTTGGCCATTTGTCTCTGCACTATGAGGCAATGTAATATTGAAGTGCTGTGAGTTTGTAAGTTCTGATTGAAAGGCAAAATAAAGGAAAGATGCTGTGAGTATCCAAGTAGGTGCAAAGTGAGTGAGCACTATGAAAGTACCTGGCAGCAGCAATGCAATGAAATATGATACAAATAGAATCCCTCCAGTGTGGAAACAGGCCATTTGGCCCAACAAGTTGGCTTTTGAAGAGTATCCCACCCAAACCCATTCCCTGCCATATTACTCTTACATTTTCCCTAACTAATACCCTGAACACTATAGGCAATTCAGCATGGTTAGTTCACCTAACCTGCACATTTTTGGGCTTTGGGGGGTAGCTGAGGCACGCGTGGAAATCTATGCAGACACAGAGAATGTGCAAACTCCATACTGACAGATACAAACCCGGTGCTGTGATGCAGTAGTACTAACCACTGAGCTACCGTGCTGCCCTAAGCTGAGACATGACATGCTGTGATACACTGATGATTTGCCACAATCATGCTGTGATACTTACATTAGCTCCCACAAAAAAAGGATGAGATGTAGTCGTGGAGCACCAAAGAATATAACAAACTTTTTTTTAAGTAGCTGATATCTATGTATGTACATTACAATCACAGGTCCTTGAGTGCTTGAGCTTAAGCTAAGCGATTCAGACGTCAAGCAGCATGCTTTCTTCCATGTGTCATTCTCTAAGAGAAAACAGCTCAGTGAGATGGAGATTGCAAACCTTATGCCATTAGATCACATACCATGAAATGATGATGACATCATAAGCATGTCCCTTAAAGAATTATTGCATATCTGCTGCAAGACATAAAACATCCCCCTTTTTCCAAAGAAAAGAATACCTGACAAGTATACATCATTGTACATAGGTATGTTTTTTCAACTCAGCAATTATGCAATTATGTAAAAACATAGTAAATAAGATTTAATCAATCAAATTTCACTTATAACATTTTGGAGGTTTGACAACATACCAATGCTGGTGATCCTGTACCATTTAGAAGGTGTGTGTTATTCTTGATTGCTCTTGACTGTCAACTTGATTGTCTTGCTATTGATTACCATCTCTCGGCATCATCACATAATCACTGATATTTAAGTTTACTTCTCGTCTTTCTGTGTGCATGATTAGCTTGTCGTACATTTTTATTTACTCGTGGGATGTGGGGCATCGCTGGCTGGCCAGCATTTATTTACCATCCCTAGTTGCCCTTGAAAAGATCATGGTAAGCAGCCTTCTTAAACCACTGCAGTCCATATGCTGTAGGTTGATTCTTTATCAATCCTCTTCGTCATTTCTTAAAAAAACTCAATTAAGTTAGTGAGACATGATTTCCTATGCACAAAGCCATGTTGATGTCCCTAATCAGTCCTTGCCTTTCCAAATACATGTAAATCTTGTCCTTCAGGATTCCCTCCAACAACCTGCCCACCACTGATCTCAGGTTCACCAATTTATAGTCTCCTGGCTTTTCCTTACCACCTTTCTTAAATAATGGTACCATAATAGCTAACCTCCAGTCTTCCAGCATCTCACCTGATGATATAAATATCTCAGCAATGGTCTAGCAACACCTCCATAGCTTCCCACGAAGTTCTGGGGTACACCTGATCAGGTCTCGGGGATTTATCCACCTTTATGCATTTTAAGACATCCAGCACCTCATCCACTGTAATATGGACATTATTTAAGATGTCGCTATTTATTTCCCCAAGTTTTCTAGCTTCCATATCCTTCTCCACAGTAAATACTGATGCAAAGTCCTCATTTAGTGTCTCCCCCACTTCCATCAGTTCCACACTTGCTGATCTTTAAGGGGGCTCGATCCTCTCCCTAGTTACTTGTTTGTCCTTAACCTATTTGTGGAATCCCTTTGGATTCTCCTTAACCCTTTTTACCAAAACTATCCCATGTCCCCTTTTTGCACTCCTGATTTCTCTCTCAAGTCTACTTCTACTGCCTTTATACTCTTCTAGGGATTCACTCGATCCTTGTCTACCAGACATACGCTTCCTTCTTCCTCTTGACCTAAACCTCAATTTGGTAAAAACAATGACTGCAGATGCTGGAAACCAGATTTTGGATTAGTGGTGCTGGCAGAGCACAGCAGTTCAGGTAGGATGCTGCCTTCCAGCACCACTAATCCTAAACCTCAATTTCTCTAGTCTCCCAGCATTCCTTAGACCTGCGAGCCTTGCCCTTCACACTAACAGGGGCATACTGTCTCTGGACTCCCATTACTCATCTTTGAAGGCTTCCCACTTTCCAACTATCCCTTTACCTGTGAATATCTGCCCCCAATTGACTTTTGAAAGTTCTTGCCTGTGGACGTGATCAATTGACTTAAATAAGACATTTGACAAGGTTCCGCTTGGTAGACTGATTAACAAGGTTAGATCACATGGAATTTAGGGAGAACTAGCCATTTGGATATGGAACTGGCTTAAAGGAAGGAGAAAAGGGTGGTGGTGGACGATTGCTTTTCAGCCTGGAGGTCTGTGACTAGCAGTGTTCCACAAGGATCGATGCTTGGTCCACTGCTTTTTGACATTTATATAAATGATTTGGATATGAACATAGGAGGTAAGTTTGCAGATGATGCCAAAATTGGTAGTGTCGTGGACAGCCAAGAAGGTTCCCTGAGACTTGATCAGATGAGCAGGAGGGTAGAGGAGTGGCAGATGGAGTTTTAGATAAATGTGAGATGCTGCATTTTGGAAAGGCAAATCAGGACAGTACTTATATGCTTAATGGTAAGATCCTGGGAAGTATTGCTGAACAAAGAGACCTTGGAGTGCAGGTTCATAGTTCCTTGAAAGTAGAGTCTCAAGTAGACACAATAGCGAAGAAGGTGTTTGGTATGCTTGCCTTTGTTGGTCAGTGCGTTGAGTATAGGAGTTGGGAGGTCATGTTGCAGCTGTACAGGACATTGGTTAGGCCACTTTTGGAATAGTGTATTTAATTCTGGTCTCCCTGCTGTAGGAAAGATGTTGTGAAACCTCAAAGGGTTCAGAAAACATTTACAATAATATTGCTAGGTTTGGAGGGTTGAGCTATAGGGAGAGGCTGAATAGGCTGGGGCTATTTTCCCTGGAGTGTCAGAGGCTGAGGGGTGACCTTATAGAAGTTTATAAGATCATGAGGGACATAGCTAGAGTGAATAGTCAAGGTCTTTTCTCCAGGGTAGCAGAATCCAAAACTAGAGGACATAGGTTTAATGTAAGAGAGAAAAGATTTAAAAGGGACCTCAGGGGTGACATTTTCACGCAGAGGGTGGTGTATGTCTGAAATGTACTGCCAGTGAAAGTGATGGAGACTGGTGCAATGACAATATTTAAAAGGCGTCTAGATGGGTATATGAATAGGAAGATTTTAGAGGGATTTGAGCCAAATGCTGGCAAATGGGACTTGATTTATTTAGGATATTTGTCGGCAAGGACAAGGTAGACAAAAGGGCCTGTTTTGATGTGTACAGCTGTATGACTTTATGATCCACAATGCCTTTAGGGAGAGAATTCCACAATTTGTACTCAGTGACAGGGAAGGAATGGTGAAATATTTCCAAGTTAGGGTGGTGAGTTGCTTGGAGGGGACTTTGCAGGTGGTGGTATTCCCATGTATCTGCAGCCCTGTCCTTCTAGATGGAAGAGGTTGTGGAAGGTGCTGTCTCAGGATCTTTTGTGAATTTCTTCAGTGTAGATAGTATACACTGCTGCTACTGAGCATCAATGGTGGAGGGAGTGATGCCTGTGGATGTGGTGCCAATCAAGCAGGCTGCTTTGTCATGGGTGGTGTCAACTTTCTTCAGTGTTGTTGGTGCTGCACTTATCCAGGCTATTGGGGAGTATTCCATCACATTTCTGACTTGTGCCTTGGAGATGATGGACAGGTTATGTAGATCAGGTTGTGAAGTGAGTTACGCACTGCAGTGTTCCTTGCTTCTGGCCTGTTCTTGTAGCCATCTGTTCAGGCGGTGAGTCCAGTGAGTTTCTGGTCAATGGTAACCCCACAGCATGTCATGGATGCCCAGTCTCGAGTTGCTAGATCCATTTGAAGTCTGTCTCATTTAGCATGTTGATAGTGTCACACAACACAATGGAGGTTATTCCCAATGTGAAAGCAGAGTTTTATCTCCACAAGAACTATGCAATTGTCTCTCTTACCGATTTTATCATAGACAGATGCAACTGCAGCTGACGAATTGGTAAGGATGAGGTCAAATATGTTCTTTCCTCTTGTTGGATCTCTCGCCACCTGCTGCACACCCAGTCTGGCATCTATGTCTTTTAGGACCTAACCACCTTGATCAGTAATGCTGCTGCCATGGTGGACATTGGAATCCCCCACTGAGTACTTTTTGCGTGCTTGCCACCTTCAATGCTTCCTCCAAATATTGTTCAACCTGAAGGAGTACTGATTCATCAGACAAAGGAGGATGGTACATGGGAATGAGCAGGAAGTTTCCTTGCCCCAGTTTAATCTGAAGCCATGAGACATAATGGGGTCCAGAATCAACATTTAGGACTCTTAGGCAATTCCCTCCTGACTGAATACTAATGTGCTGCCACCTCCTAAGGTCTGTCCTACCAGTGGGAGGAGACATAACCAGGGATGGTAATGGTGGCATCTAGGAAAGTGTATGTAAGGTATGATTTTGTGAATATGTCAGGTTGTTGCTAGGTTTGTCTGTGAGACAGCTTTCCCAATTTTGGCACAAACTAAATTGGTCTGAGCTGTCTTCTGTACTTTCTTAATGTAGCCTCATAATCTGCAATGACTTCACACAACCTTGGCTGATGGCATATCATAGAAAACTTTGCTAGTATCTGGATATTTGCGACTGGATTTCTAACTCTCTATCTCTACCCAGTGTGGAGTTGTGGTGGTTTCCTACCTACTTAGTATGGTGTATCTTTTCAATTCTCAATGTACTTGAAGAGTTCCTGTAGCCGTTTCATTCTGTACCACCCTGGGTAGTTTCAATCTCATGAATGATTACAATGCTGAGATCGCTGCATACTAATAGCTCTGCCAGTGCTGAATCGGTATGAACTGGGTAGATGATTTCAGAATTCCAACCTGAGCTTGTACACTGGCGCTGATAAGAAATTAGTCTGTCAGTCTCGAATACATTTAATGACCCAACCTTGACAATAGACTGTTGTAAAAAACTCTACAAGTTCACTACCTTCTGAGAGAAAAAAAATCCTCCTCAGTTCTGTGTTAAATGAGTGACCTGTTATTCTGAGATTAAGCCCTTTTGTCCTAGATTCTACCACAAGAGAAAACAGCTTTTCTGCATCTATTCTGTCAAGCTCCCTTGGAGTCTTACATTTTTCAATAAGGTCTCCTCTTCATTTTTTTAAAATCCAATGAGCATAAGTCCAAATTACTCAACTATGCTGCCACAAAGCTAGTCCCTTTTTTTTCTAAAAGCTGTTCCTTGGCTTAAGGATGTGATGTCCTTGATTTTTTTTCAGAGGGGGAATAAACCAGGCCAGGCTCCAATCAGTCTGGTTTGGTACAGAGATGAAAAGGATTTTGAGAGGCCTTTTGTTTATATGTAAACAAATGAGACTTCAGGCCAAAGTGGTCATATTTTAGAAGTGATCTGTACAAAGAAAAGGGAGTGGTCAGCTCTCTAGCTGAGCTAAGCAGTTTAGTTCAATCTGAACTGTTAAGGAGTTCAACAAGTGAGCTGTGTGGAACACCTGTCTCTCTCTCTCTTTCTGCCCTCCAACGTCAACCTGTAAGCATGTCTTCCATTTATACTGGGTTTTAAAGGGAGTTTGCTAATTGGGACTGTTGTGTATATTTGGAACAGCATAAGTCTAGTTTGGGTAGACTGAGTTCTGTAAGGGTTCTTTATTTTGTTCTTTGTGTTTCATTGTGTAATTTTGTGAATAAAGTTTTGTCTGTAAAAATCTATTAGTCAACCTAACTTATTCTGGTAAGTTTCACTGTCCACTTGGAAGAAAGTTATGGTCTGGGGCTGCCTGCTCAAGAATGTTTTGAGTGGTCAGGCCAAGTCCATAACAATGCTCAAGAATATTTCTCCATACACGGGATTGCCCTAATGAACTAATGCAGTGTGATTGTGCCACTGCACAAAATTGATGATCTGTTGGACGCTGCAAGGCAGCCTTTTGAACGTTGTATCAGGAAATTCTATGTGTTAGGAGATATATCTTTTAGGATGCATGGTGGTCATATGATGGCAGCTCTTTCAATTTTGTCGTTGAGGATATACTGATCTGCCTTTAGGGGACATACAGTGTTGATAGTCACAAAAACTTCTGCTTGTCAGTGTTGTTGATGTTGTGTATGATATTAACAATATGAAAAGATCAATCATCTTCCAAAGATTCCTTCTTGATTTGTTAGCTGTTCACTTTATTGATGTATTTGTGTAGAGTCATTGAGTCATAGAGATATAATGCATGGAAACAGACCCTTCAGTCCAACTTGCCTATGCCAACCAAATATCCAACATTAATCTAGTCCTATTTGCCAGCACTTGGCCCATGTCCCTTCAAACCTTTCCTATTCATGTACCCAAGCAGATGCCTTTTAAATCTTGTAATTGTACCAGCCTCCACCACTTTCCCTGTGAGCTCATTCCACACATGCACCACCCTCTGCGTGAAGAAGCTGCCCCTTTTGAATCTTTCCCCTCATTTGGATGAATTTCTTTTCTACCAGTGTTGTGATTTTGTACCACCTTATTGATCACTTCGCCTTGATCTAAGATCTGCCAGATTTTCTGCATAGATACGTCTCATGTCCTTTGGCTCTACATTGTGGCAGATGTGACAAAATGTTGAACAACCTCTGTGTGGGTGTGACAAATACCATTTATAATAGATGTTGCTGGTTCAGTGTACTTCTGATTGTAACCAAGATGTTGTCTGCACCCAAAGCATATAATTGATATTGTACTGCCACCATGGCTTCACAATGGCATCTGTCTTCCAGTAATGCATCAATGATGTGGCCCCTTACTTTGCCCAGAAGATCTTTCTCAATGGCTTTCATTGAAGTGGAAGAGATTACCACTTTGTTCTTCAGAACCTGTTTTTCAGAAAAGTCACAATCCATCCCTTTGCTGCCATATCAGCAATAAAGTCATCAATATCTCGGGAGTTTTGTTTGTACTCTATGAGTTGGAGTGTGTTAAACTGGAATTTGTTTCATACCTTGAGAAGGTTCTTTACGATCTTTTTTATTTTTTTTAGAAAGGCTGGATATCTTTATTCAGTAAAGTCCTCCTTGCTGGTCACAATTAAAATTTTAAGAGATTTTCTGTTGTGATCATTTATGGCTAGATCTGTGAAGTAGAGCTGTCGTTCAGTGAAGATGTCATTTGCTGTCAAATCTAAATGTACCTGCTTGCCTTCCATTTTTGTTCCAGTCTGTAGCTTTTCTTCTTCTATTGAAATAGGATGCAGGGCTTGTTTTATTTTCTTTCATTTATTGGGTTCAGAGTACTGTCCTTTTATATTTTCTTTCTTTTGCTTTATTTTATACACTTGTGACCTCTAAGAATGTTTTCTGAGAGTGCCTGTGTCTTTAAGAGGTAAATGACTGTAATAGCAGGTTTCAGCCAAATAAGAGACTGATGATGTCATACCAGCTTTGGAGCCAAATTGAAGAAAATAAATAGTAGAAACAACTGACCACTGGACAGGTAAGCTGCTCTGGTATAGAAAATCACTTTGTTGTTCTTAATATTTTGTTTTTTTTAAACAGGAAGACTGTATAGTTAAATTGAAAATATCCTTTGACTGTTGATGTTTGTTTTGGGCCTGTGAGGAGACCTTTATCTGCAGATTTTACTTTTAAGTTGGAAAGCTGGCTGAACTTCAATTTTTTTCATTTTTGTAAAGGATATAGATGCCTTTTGGCTTGACAGGTCTTGAATTTTAAGTAGAGAAAAAGTATGTCCACCTCCTGGCTATTTAAGCTGGAGATCTATATTCACATAAACATATTGTAATTGGTTGTCCAAATGCTTTATTATCTATGTGATTTTCAAAGAGGATTGTTTAGGAAACATTTACTGATGCCTACTACTGCAGTGCACCATGACAATATTGTGGTTCTGTTTGCCGAGCTGGGAATTTGTATTGCAGACGTTTCGTCCCCTGTCTAGGTGACATCCTCAGTGCTTGGGAGCCTCCTGTGAAGCGCTTCTGTGATCTTTCCTCCGGCATTGCAGGAACCGGAGTTGTTCGTATGTGGCGCTTAGGCGGTTGGCACAGGATTCCCATTTCCTGGATTGTCTTAGCGTCTCTCGCCTGTAGTGTTCAAAGTTTAATGCCGGAGGAAAGATCACAGAAGCGCTTCACAGGAGGCTCCCAAGCACTGAGGATGTCACCTAGACAGGGGACGAAACATCTGCAACACAAATTCCCAGCTCAGCGAACGGAACCACAACAACAAGCACCTGAGCTACAAATCTTCTCACAAACTTTGAACACCTACGGGTGAGAGACGCTAAGACAAGCCAGGAAATGGGAATCCTGTGCCAACCGCCTAAGCGCCACATACGAACAACTCCGGTTCCTGCAATGCCGGAGGAAAGATCACAAAAGCGCTTCACAGGGGGCTCCCAAGCACTGAGGATGTCACCTAGACAGGGGACGAAACGTCTGCAACACAAATTCCCAGCTCGGCGAACGGAACCACAGCAACGAGCATCCGAGCTACAAATCTTCTCACAAACTTTGAACCATGACAATATCATAGCTGAAACATGATGTAATATGATAATACTATTGATCTGCTGCCATCACACAATGATACTTATGTTAGCTTCCTTAAAATAAGGATTGGTTGTTTGGTACTAAAGAATGCAATGAACTTTTATTAAAAACCTGGTGTCCACATATGCATATCATATTCATATCACTTGCTGTCTGCTCTCAAGCTAAACGATTCAGATGTACTGCAGCATGTTTCCCTCAGCATGTCATGCTGCAAGAGAAAATAACTCAGTAATATGGAGCCTGTGGTCGTTACATCACATATCATGATACAGTGGTATCGTTACAAGCATGTGCTTTAAAGGTATGTTGCATATCTAATGCAAGATATAATACAAGAACTGCCTAAGGTGTTGATGAGCTCCAAAGTTCAATGAACTGTATTCTAAATGATTTGGAGATGTTCCTTGATGTGGTGAGGCTGCTGCAGCTCTGATGCCAACCACAGTGGATAAAGTATGCTGCCTATGGAGCTTGCCCTGACATGTTGGGGAATGCTGGCCAAGATGGAGGCTTAGTGGAGTAAACAGTGAACTAGAATGGCCAGGTACCTACTCAGCTTTCCTATTGGGAACTGTTGTCATTTTTGGGCGGCATGGTGGCTCACAGCACCAGGGTCCAAGGTTCGATTCCAGCCTCGGGCGACTGTCTGCGTGGGTTTCCTCCAGGTGCTCCAGTTTCCTCCCACAGTCCAAAGATGTGTATGTCAGGTAAATTTGCCATGCTAAATTGCCAATAGTGTTAGGTGCATTAGTCAGAGGGAAATGGGTCTGGATGGATTACTCTTCGGAGGGTCGGTGTGGACTTGTTGGGCCGAAGGGCCAGTTTCACACTGTAGGGAATCTAATCTAAACTAATATCAAATCTCTATGCCATGTGGGAGTATAGCAAATTATATATGAATGAGAGACAATAGTTAATAATTAGATGACAGTGCATGAAGATAGGCCTCTCACTGCTTAATAGTAAGATTCTGGCCTCACTGTTGTGCGCTGCGTATGGTTTTATATCGAAACTATGTGGTAGATTTTCATTGACAATGCCTGGGTAATATTCTGGTAGAGCTGTTTGCCTGCCTTTTATAATACTGGTCTGATTTTCACACAAAGGCACAGCTTAGGAGCTGGAGTAGGTCATTTGGCCCTTTGTACCTCTTCATTATTCAGTAATATCAAGGTTATCTGATTTAACCTCATCCAAATTCCTGTCTACCCAATAACCTTTCACCCCTTTGCTTATCAAAAATCTATCTACCTCTCCCTTTAAAATATTCAAAGATCTTCCCTCCTCCTCCTTTTGAGAAACAGAGTTCCAAAGACTCTGAACTCTCTTGAGAGAAAAAAAGTTGTCTTATCTCTAAACAGTGACATAGTTCTAGATTTTCCTACCAGAAGATACAACCTTTCCATATCCACCCTGCCAAGTCCCCTCAGAATCTTTAACTTCAAGCAAAATACTGAAAACAATGAAAATCAGAAATAAAAACAGAAAATGCTCGGGAAACTTAGTGGGTTTGGTAACATTTGTGGAGTGAGAGAAACAGGGTTAATGTTTCAAGTCCAAAGAATTTTCCTAAACAGAGTTAACAGTTCAAGTCCAAGATCATTTGTTACATCTTCCAATAAGAAAGATTCTATTTATGCCTACTCTCTGCTTTTTGTTCACCAGTCAATCTCAGATCCATATTGCCCCCAACACTGTAAGGTTATATTTTGTGAGCTAATCTGTGCTGTGGCTCTTATCAAATGCTTTCTGAAAATTGAAGGACAGTATGTCCACTGGTTCCCTTTTACCCACAGTACACGTTACTTCTTGTAAGAGCTCCAGTTAGTTGGTTAAGCATAATCTGCCTCTCACACAACCATGCTGGCTACCTAATTAGCTTGAATTACCTAAGTGCCTTCTCAAGGCATCTTTGATAAGGGTTTCTAGCATTTTCCTGATAATTGTCGTTAAACCAACTGCCCAATACTTCCTGCTTTTTGTCTTGTTCCCTTTTCGAATAAAGGAGCTAAATTAGTGATACATTCCCTGAATCTAGTGAACTTTGAAAAATTAAGACTAATGCATCAACAATTCACTAGGAGCTTATTTTAAGATTCTAAGATGGAAACCATCAGGACATAGGACTTATAAACCTGCAGTTCCACCACTTTGCTCAGTAACTGCTTCCTTGGTGATTTTTAATTATCTTAAGTTCTTATTTCCCTTTCAATTCCTGATTGACAGGTATATGTGGGATATTACTTGTATCCTCTTTTTGAAGACCAACATAAAATGTTGAAACAAAAACAAAAATTGCTGGAAAAGCACAACTGGTCTGGCAGCATCTGTGGAGAGAAGTCAGAGTTAACACGAAATGTTAACTCTGATTTCTTTCTGCAGATGATACCAGACCTGCTGATCTTTTCCAACAGTTTCTGTTGTCATTTCAACATTTTATGTTGGTCTTCAAAAAGAGGATACAAGTAACATCCCACAAATACCTGTCAATCAGGAATTGGAAGGGAGATAAGAATTTAAGATATTTAAAAATCACCGGTTTGGTCCCTTTGTTTCTGACTTGCAGCATCCACAGTTTTTTTCTGGTTTTTACTTAACATAAAATATTGGTTCAATTCATCTGCCATCTCCTTACTTTCCATTACTAATTCCCGAGATTCATTTTCTAAAGGACCAGTGCTCATTTTGAAACTTATTAAAAATACCAATAGATACTCTTATTGTTTGTCTTTATATTCTTAAGAAGCTTCCTTCCTATTCAAACTTTCTCCTTTTTAATCTTTTCGTCAATCTTTGCAATTTATATATTCTTTACAATCTTCTCACCTGATGCCCATTTTTATGTGATTACATGTTTTTTTCTTTAAATTTAATACTAACTTTAACTGTTTTAGTTAACCGTAGATAGTGGATCCTCTCTTTGGATCATTTTTTCCTTCACAATGGAATGGATCCATTCTATGCATTCTGAAATATCCCTTTAAATACTTGCCATTGTGTTTCCATTGGCCTATCTGTCAAACAAAATTGACAGTTCATTTTTGTTAGTTCTGCTTTCATGACTTCATAATTGTCATAATTTAAGTTTAAAATACTAGTTTTAGATCGTCTCTTCCTTTCAAACTGAAATTTAAAACAAATCATATTATCACTTTTGTGGACAGAAGTGCGGTCTACAGAGTGGCTGAGCATACTGGCCAAGGCATCATGGCACTTGAAGCTACTCAAGCTGCAGGAGCAAAAATAAATATAGAGGCACTTTTTTTGACAGGTCATTAATTAATCCTATCTGATGTGTCACTACCTGGTCTATCATAGCCTGCTCTCCAATTGGTACCAGAACATACTGTACTAATAAACTGTTTCAAATACATTCTATGAATTTCCCATTTCAGATACCTTTGACTATCTGACTTTTCTAGTCTATACAGATGTTAAAAATCTCTTGTGATACTTGGCTGGACCTTTGTGACAAACTCCCATTAATGGTTCTTTGATGCCCTGTCCCACCTTGTGCTTACTATTATGTCTTTTGTTCACCACTCCCACAAGTGACTTTTAACACTCCTCATCTCTACCTAAACCATTTCTATGTTCTGTTTTCCTGAACTTAGGTCATCCTTCCCTCTTGTGCTAATTTCACTTTTAATGAGTAGAACCCACTCCTCCACCATTTCTTAGCTTTCAGTCCTTCCTAGGTTTCACATTCCCTTCTATACTCAGGCCCTAATCAATGTCATCCTGTTGTCAGTCCTATGTAATGTCTACTGTACTTGTTTAAGAACTCAATTTTCATTCATTTCATCTGTCTCAGTTTGAATGCTACATGCATTCAGACACAGAACCTTAAGTTTTATCCTTTTAATATTTTTGTAATCTCTAGTCTTATTGATTTACTGTTATCATGACTCTTCCAATTCTAATTTGTTTATCATTTCCCACATTATTACCTTTGCCTTTGCCTTATGAGTGGGCGGCACGGTGGCACAGTGGTTAGCACTGTTGCCTCACAGCGCCAGAGACCCGGGTTCAATTCCCGCCTCAGGCGACTGACTGTGTGGAGTTTGCACATTCTCCCCGTGTCTGCGTGGGTTTCCTCCGGGTGCTCCGGTTTCCTCCCACAGTCCAAAGATGTGCAGGGTCAGGTGAATTGGCCATACTAAATTGCCCGTAGTGTTAGGTAAGGGATAAATGTAGGGGTATGGGTGGGTTCGCTTCGGCGGGTCGGTGTGGACTTGTTGGGCCAAAGGGCCTGTTTCCACACTGTAATGTAATCTGTAATCTTATGTCTACTCTTTGATTGACCACATCTTCATGAATGTGATCCCTTGTGCCAATTCTCTAATTATGTGGCTGCCAAGAACATCAGTCCCAGCATGGTTTTGTTGTAGACTGTCTAAAACAATACAGGCATATTTTCCCAGTACTAGTATTAGTGTCCCACAAACCTGACCCCACTTCTGCTGCACCAGTCATTAATTGCATTCACCTCTGCAATCTGATTTGCCCAATGTCAAATTGTTAATGGCTTCCTATGTCCTACCTATGTCATGAGTATCTATTTGGACCTTGACACCTGATCCTGTCTCTCTCACTTCAAGTTTCTCTTCAGTCTGTAGCTAATGTCATGAATCCTGATATCTAGCAGGCAACATAAACTTTTGGACTGATCCTCTTCATTTGCAAAGTAGCGATCCCTTTTACTACAATATTTCCTACTACCACTATATTTATTTTTGCTCCTGCAGCTTGAGTAGCTTCAAGTGCCATGGTGCCTTGGCCAGTATGCTCAGCCACTCTGTAGACCGCACTTCTGTCCACAAAAGTTGAGAGCACCTCAAACCTGTTTGACAATTTCAAAATCTAAGGCTCTTCCACTACTGCCGGCTTGGTCCCTTGACCTACCTCACTCATGGTCATATCCTCCTGTCACTCATTTCCAACAAGAACAGATGACCCTATTCTAAAAGACGTGACCATCTTCTGAAATAAAGTGTTCAGATATTTCTCCCCCTTGCCTAAGTTGCATACTGTCTGCTGTTTGGTGGCCTTCAATCAATAATCCTAATCTGAATTTATTTTGGCTGCCTTAGCCTTCTGCAGATTTATTTGTTCTAGATTGCCATGGAATCCAAAAGCTCCAACATAACACTTGTTCTGCCATTGTTATGTATAATTTAGTTAATTTACTTTCTCAATTAATTTAAAGCAATTTCTATATATAATAGAATTCACTGTGTTTATTAAATCAAACTTACAGCTATACTTCTAATTATGTGGACATGTTTGTTAAGTACTTGTTTAAATTATATTATCTTTTAGTTATTTTAGTTCATGCATATTACTTTTAACTCTCATGTCCTAAGCTATTTAACAGAGTGTCCCTTCAGCAGTCAATCCTCTTACTATTCTGTGATATTACAGTTGTTTTTCCTCAGTTTCTTTGGCACAAACCTACCCACCCAGTTCTGTTCTCAGGTGGGAAACAACACTGCTGTCCTTGTGCTTTCACGTTGCTTATGAAGTTGCTGTGCTTGCTGCCTCTGTCCCCAATGTTAACTAAGCTGCTGTGCCCATGCTGTCTCACGCTGTTTATGAAGCTGCTATACCTGTGCTCTTTGTCATACAATGTTCATGAAGCTGACTTTAATGGATTGAAAATCAGGCACATTGTCCATGAATCACTTCAAAATCACCTAACCATTGAAGATGGAATACATCCATGTATGTAAAGTAAGTGTTAAGGTAATAGAGAAAGTACCAATTTAGGTTTGCTGACGTGCTGCTTGGTGTGAGTAAATAAAAGCAGAAATAATCACTTGGTACTACAGATCTTGAGTATTGCTGAAAAAGATGTGCCTTTGATATTTTTAGTCTTGCACTTTATCAGGACCGAAGCAAGAATGCAAAATTTCAAAGGGAAAACAATTTATACTGTATGAGTAAAAGGATGCTTATTGGCCAGCAAGTGGATTCTGATTGGTCCATGCATTGCCATGGCGAGTATACTAGGGAGGAATTTTCAGCAAAGTGTCAGTTAAGATTCAAAATGGGGTTGAGTCTTGTTGGTCAAAGTGTTGCCTTAGGGAATGAACCAGGGAACAGGTAACTCCCTAATCCTCTTAGCTGAGAAAGGCTCAATGTCTCAATATGTCCTTTCTGTTTGCAGGAGCAGGGATCTGCATATCAATATATAAAGCTTCTAGCAAATGGGAATGAGTCACATTGCAAGTCCAACTGATAAACAAGATTAAGAAGCATTGTAATTTTTTTGTATTTTTGATTTTGGACAGAACTTTCATTATTCAACATTTCTCACTTGCTGTGAACAAATGCTTTTTTCCTTTAATACAACCAAAACCATTCCTCCTAACTTTTGTTACATGGCATGTAATTTCTTCTGCCTTCACAACTCTCCTTTTTCTCCCTTCTTCCTCCTCCTAATCCTTTGATGGCATGACACCCATGACATTTCTATCTTTCTTCAGTTCTGAAGAAGAATCATATTTGATACAAAACATGAACATTGTTTGTTTCTTCACAGATGCTGCCAGATGTGCTGAGTATTACCAGTTTTCTGTTTTCATTTCAGATTTCCAGTACCTACAGTATTTTCCTTACAATTTCTTTTAAATTTTTATAGTATGTCAAACAGCCTGTTGATCATAATAGATTTCATCTTCATCATCAGTTGGGCTTGTGTGTTACTAATGAACAAGTGGACAATCTGGCATGCCTTTTCTAAGGTAAACTATCTTCCCATTATATGATATTTCTGTGTAAATAAATGAAATGGATTTTAATATTACTATTTTAATTTGTATACTAAGAACTAAACCAGAAGTGCACAATTCCCAAAATGTATTCCCAAGTTAAATTATTGTGCTAACTTTTGGTCACCACATTAGATTACTAGATTAGATTAGATTACTTACAGTGTGGAAACAGGCCCTTCAACCCAACAAGTCCACACCGACCCGCCGAAGCGCAACCCACCCAGACCCATTCCCCTACATTTACCCCTTCACCTAACACTACGGGCAATTTAGCATGGCCAATTCACCTAACCTGCACATTTTTGTACTGTGGGAGGAAACCGGAGCACCCGGAAAAAACCTATGCAGACACGGGGAGAATGTGCAAACTCCACACAGCCAGTTGCCTGAGGCGGAAATTGAACCCGGGTCTCTGCCGCTGTGAGGCAGCAATGCTAACCACTGTGCCATTGTGTCGTCCACATTGATGGTTATGTTCCAACTTAAATGATTCAAACAACCTTGCCCAATTTTAGGGGTATTTCTGTCCAACTGACTGCATAATGTGATATTAAAAGCAATGTGCAGGAAACAATAGAAGAAACAATGATGTGTTTAAAGTGAGCATGTTTTAATAAAGATGACTATTTTATTTTATGTACTATGAATTAAACCAGAAGTGCACAATTCTTTCATCACTGGCTGGAATTTTATATACTGCATTCAAAAATTAGGGCCCAAAGATTCTGTCATTCAGCATCCATTTTTCAGGCTTTAAATGACCTCTTAAGTCTCCATGTGGTCTACAGGATGTGCAACTTCATTTGTTCTGGAAGTAGACTGCTCTCTATATTTGTGGTGGTGAAATAATCAGTAGATATTTCTCATGCCCTGCAACAACCCCTCCCCAACCAACCCAATGGACACTGATCTACCCCTACACCATGGCAGCTGTTGTGTCTCTCCCCACTAGAGGCTGCCTCCCAAACCATCATCCCACATTGTCAGTCCCTTTTCTCACGTACTCATCAGCAGCTGCAGTAAATGCTTATTGTTCCTTGCAGCCTGCTTTCTTCACAATATCACATAATTGAAGCCAATGATTAATTACTGCTCCCACTGATTGACCAAGAGTGGACATAACCAAATTTTTAAACTCATGTGTGTCTCCAAAATGTAGATTAGCAAGGAAATAATGTCTAATTGTCTTATAGATTTTTTTTTGTCTGGCTTACATGTGTTTAGAGATCCAGATAATCAGCAACAACATTTAATAATTTTATCATGCCTTTCTAGGAATGGTGGTATATATTACTGAGTATCTTCTGCATTGTGGAAATGCTGTATGTAATATTTGCAGAGGCTAATGAGTTCTTAACATTAAGGAATAAGATGCGAAAGTGGAAGCTTTGGAGGAAAAGTCATATATTACAAGACCATATTTATTGCCATCCTCATTGGCCCCAGGTAAAGAAATTAATTGGATGAAGAAGGTATCATGTCTGTACTTAGTATTTCCTGTCGTGATTAACACTCAAGCCTATTAGATAGATTGCGTTTAAGAAATTATTTTATGATACAAAGGTTGGGCTGCATTTAATTGCAGTTCCAAATGTTTCATTGCAACTGATTTAAAAATTGAAAAAACTATTCAAGAGATGAAAGGTGTATATAGAGATATACAGCAACCAAGGGAACTAAATTTTATTATTTGGAGATAATCTTCAGTTTATTTTTCCTCTACTGGAAACCCAAGTTTAAGGTCTACCTACAAATGTAAGAGGTTTGAAAAGATGATTCAGTCAAGCCTTAGAAGCATAACCCCTATAATACACAATAGTAATTTCTGTTTTACACCAACATTGTCTTAGTCTCCCCATAGCCACTCCCAATAACTCATACTGGGATATGATGACTAGGGAATTGGAATTAATCCAAATGTCATTCTTGCCTATAAGCAAAGACAATAAATGCTGGCAGACTTGTACAGAGTAATCAAGTTTGATGGTTTGTTATGCACCAGGCCAAGCACTCAAAGTATATCAAAGAGATAGCTTAAACTCTAACTTTTATCTTATTTGCCTTATTTCATATATATGGCACTGCATTCTAGATGTGATTCAACTGGTCACAGTACTCATCTTTAAGCAAAACACACTTAATTCTTATCCTACAATTAAAATGCAAACAAAAGAAAGAAGAATTGGTATAACTTTAACTCTATTGGAAAACTTAACAGAAAATAGATAATTTAACTATAAACAGCAACTATTTCAATTTAGTAACATACCATAAACCATTGGTAAAGGTAAAGTCGGTAAAGCAGATTTTCTCGCATGTGATTCTGGCAGCAGAGAGAGAATCTTAGCTCTTAGCTGTCGCAGAGAGAGAGAATGTTATAGCAGCTTCCACAACTAGCTTCAAAACCCTAAATGCTGAAAACTAAACTAATACCCTGGTTCTGTGGAAGCCTGCCTCCACCCATTCATGCTGCTGCTATTGTTCCAACTTTTCAAAAAATCCCAAGGCCTCACAAGCTGTCCAATTTATTGGCTTGGAAGAGACAACTTTGCATCTATGGCTCAAAATATCTCTTCAAAAAAACCAGGACAAAATGCACCTCTTAAAACCATAGTATCATAATATTGTCATATATATGCTTTTCAATCGCAAGTCCTGAATAATAACCAAGATTGGGATTCTTGCTGTTTTTGGTTCTTTCCTTAGCTCAGTTGAAGTGAAGACAATTATAATACCTATATCACTGCCCCATTAATATTCTATTCATTTTCAAAGAATCAAGAATAATAACTTTGATCATGGTGTGGTTTGTACGATTCACTAAACCAAGTACTGAGTTGACTATATGAATCATGCAAGTTCTCCTATTTGGGATCCCAGCATGTCTAATTTCCTCTTCTTCTTTTCCCTCCTTGACATTCATTCCTCATAACTTGTCTTCTTTGCCGAAGCATCTTTGTCCCTTACATTTCTGTAAAAGGCCTTGGGAGGATTTTTTTCATTAAAGGTACTAACTGTATTTCAGAAACCAACACCATGAGCCAATATTGAAGAATACAATAAAGAAGTACCCTGCGCTACCACAAATGAAAGCAAAATACTGTGGATGATGGAAATTTGAAGTGAAAACATAAAGTGCTAAAAATATTGTATCCTGCTCTGTTACCTTGATGCAATCATAGAATGATATGCCTGTAAAGCACCTAAGACAACACTTTTCACTGTACTTGGATACACGTGACAATAATAAATCAAATCAAATCAAATCAGTTTTGGCAGTGTAGTGATTGTGATGAGATCACCGAGGTGGACCTCATAGAATTTCAATTCCCTGATTGGAACTGTTAACCTGGTTCAGTCAGGGAGCCCTGGCTAGCAGGAGTGTCAGAGGTTCTGTTCAGTCTGAGAGCTGGCTCTGAGGCAGCCGAATCAATATCAAGTACTATGCACGTGTAAATAAAGGGTGACTTGGTGACATGATACTGGTCTCCATGGAGTTATTTCAGTGGCGATGAGAGAAAAAGTATGCTCCTGAAAAATTTCACTCACAATAGTCACCTTTAGGTTAGTGTAAGCATTCCTGCATCATGCTGTTGTTTGGGAAACATGACTCGTTTGAAGCAGCCAATAGAAAACTGGGCCAAATATGTGGAAAGAATGTATAATTTCTTCTAGGTAAATGACATTGAGACAGATGAAAAACAATGAGTAACTCTCCTGACAGCTTGTGGACCCACAGCTTTTTCAGTTATTAGGAGCCAATGTTTCCTGAGGCACCAGCTACTAAAGCCTTTCAAGAGTTTGTGGATTTAGTTAAGGAATATCATGATCCAAACCTTTCTCTAATTCTGAGATGCTATCAATTTTACTTGTCATTTCAAGAACTGTGGAATCCATTTCAGGATTTTTGATGAGGTTAAGATGACTGGCAGAGGCATGTGACTTTAAGCCTTAATGAGATACTAGGATACCGTTTGGTATATGGAATTAATGATGTAACCATGTAAAAGCACCTAGCTGAAACCAAACTGGACTTTAAACAGACACTACAACTGGCTTTGTCATTAGAAAATGTAGCAAGTGGAGTATATGAGTTACAGGACATGCAATAGAAGTGGACACCCTTGCCAAGCTGACTGAGCTTGGGGGACACCACTTGAAGTGAAGGCAATTGCATAGCCTCACTCAGGACATACCCTGAACATTGGGACCCAATGTCAGTCCACAGTAAAAACTAAGACAAGGGCAAATGGTGAACATTTTCTTCAGGATCTGGGCTACAAGCCATTATGCTTGCTGCTGGTATGATTAGATTAGATTACCTACAGTATGGAAACAGGCCCTTTGACCCTCCGAAGAGGAACCCACCCAGATCCATTCCCCTACTCTATATTTATCCCTGACTAATGCACCTAATACTATGGGCAATTTAGCATGGCCAATTCACCTGACCTGCACATCTTTGGATTGTGGGAGGAAATTGGAGCACCCAGAGGAAACCCACGCAGACATGGGGAGAACTTGCAAACTCCACACAAATAGTCACTCAAGGCATAATCGAACCTGGGTCCCTGGTGCTGTGAGGCAGCAGTTCTAACCACTGAACCACCGTGCTGCCCTGGTGTACTGCCAACTTCGGTTCTGGTCTTCTATGCGGATTCAAGACAGAAAAAGAGTCCCAGTAACTAAATTAAGTAAGAGAACTCAAACTGGTATCCAGGAGAGTGCACATCCTGGAAAGCACACCTACATCTGACCTGGAACAGTTAAATTGCTGAGCAACATTCAACTCAGAACTAATCAAAATAAAATCAAAATAAATGACTGGTGAAATTGTCACCCAGTTCTAAAAGAGGCTGATACCATCGCAGATGTAACAATGATTGCTGACCCAGTCTTTAACAAAATTCATTCTGGACTCCAAGTCTTAAGTTTATGTAAAACCGTAGCTAGATAGGGAACCTAATCCAGGAGATTCTTTACAGATTAAGGGTACAACTTTGGTTCTGGTCTTGTATCTGAGAAGCAGCTGGTTCAGTTCTGATTGTCGTAAAAAGCTCAGGCCTTTTACCAACTGAGCAGACGAAGTTGGTAGAGAAAGATTTACCTTGATTGGTTCAACATTTCTCAATTAGAAAATGGCTGCCTGACTGAATTCCTATTTAAATACCCAGAGATGTTTCAGGAAGTATTTTTTAGGGACTATCAAAGGAGCCAAGGCCACATTGCATGTTGACCAGGAATTAATTCCACGATTCTGAAACACCCGTCCAGTGCCATTCACAAATCTGGACATGATTGCAGTTGCAGTCAGATGAGGATTCCCAGAAGTATGCTAGAATTAATACCCATAATAATAATATATGAGACTGCCTTTTGGAGTGTCATCAGCCTGTGCCATTTTGCACCAGGGGACAATAGAGGACATTTTACAAGGTCTACCTCAGCTCACCATTTATCTGAATAACATGCCAATAACAGGAAAGACCAATAAAGAGCACCGAGAGAACTTGGACATAGTATCTCCAAGGCTGGCATACACCATAGAAGGGAGAATATATGTGTTCCAGGCAACACATGTGACCTACTTGGGCTACAAGACAAGGCCGGGTTACACCTGTTGGAAGAAAAAAATGAAGTCGATCAAAGGTGTAACATCTGTACCAGTGCTTCGTTCTTTCTTTGGATTCGCGAATTATTACTGAAAGTTCATACAGAACTTGGCTTCAATCTTGGCACCCATACAGCTGCTATTGAAAAAGGGTCAGCCTTAGAGATGGTCTCAAAACCAAGACATAGGCTTTAAGGAATTGAAGGAGCAGCCATCATTGTATAATCATTGCACTATGTTCCCAAGTGAGATCGGTGCTGACATGCAATGTCTTCTCGTTGGTATCAGGGTAGTGTTGGCTCACAGATGGCCCAATGGAGGGGTAGCCCAGTAGTGTGTGCTTCCAGGACTTTTGCTGATGCAGAATGCAAATACGCCCAGCTAGAAAAGGAAGGTTTGGCAGTCATCTTTGGTGAGAGACAGTTCCACCAATACCTATATGGATGTAAATTTGTAATAGTAACAAACCACAAACCCTGCTAGGGTTACTCAAAGAGGATAAGTCTATGCCACAAATAGTATCAGATTGAACTTAGCAGTGGGCTATTATTCTAAGTGCATGCAGTTACAAGCTGGAGAACTGTCCAGGAGGTCAAGAAGCAAGTGTGGATGCATTGAGCTGCCTCCCACTGGCAGAAACACCACCAGTGGTGCTGCCACTGGAAGAGTCCATTCTGGATTTAAACTATCTGGACACACTTCCATTACCACTGACAATATCAGACTGTGGACACAAAAATTTGGTCCTGGCACAGCTAAAACACCTGGTGTAATGGGAGAAACAAAAGCCGCCATCACAACCCAGAATTGAAACCTTTCTGAATCTGGCAAGACCAGATTACTGTAGAGGATGGCATTTTATTCAAGGGACAAAGAGTGATTGTCCCAAGCAAAGGTCACTGCCACGTATGACTGAACTCTACCAAGGTCATCCAGGGGTGTCCAAAATGAAGATGCTGGTGAGGCGTTATATCTGGTGTCTAGGATTGGATGCAGACATAGCTGCATTGGTGTGGCAATGCCCAGAGTGCAAATAAGGACAAAAACTACCACCAGCAGCTTCTCCACATTCATGGCAATGGCGGGGTAAACTCTGGACTTGGTTCCACATTGCTCCCATGTTCTTAATCATTTTGGATGCTCACTTAAAGTGAGTTCATTCTTCAAACAAAGGGATGACAATAGAAAAGCTGTAAGTATCTTTTTATGATAAATGGGTTCCCAGAAGTGTCAGTCACAGACAACCAGCCATCACTTACCAGAGGGAATTTGAGTATTTCCTAAAGTTGAATGGCATTTGGCATATAAGGACAGTTCCATTCCATCCATCATCTAACCGTATGGCAGAAACAGCAGTCCAACCTTTGAAGGCAGGCTTAAAGAAACAGCCTACAGTTTCATTTGATACCAAAGGGACCATCCCTCATGCAAGTACAGAGATAGTTCCAACAGAGTTGCTAAAGGGGAGAAAACTGTGCATCAGGTTAAACCTGCTTTTCGTGGATCTTCATGGGGAAGGTGAGGTGGATTCTGGGTAATCCAAGATGGAGGATGAGAAAAATTTCTGGCTGTAACAGCTGTTCCCTTTTTGAGGTATTTTAGGTGCTGGAGGTGATTTCTTCGAATTTCAGGAGCAGCAAATAAAAAGTCAAAACAACAGCAGTTTTACAGGGGAGAAGAACAGACAAAGGAAGCACATGGTGAGGACAGTGCAGGAGAGAGAGAGAGAGAGAGAGAAAAAGAGAACCTGCACAGTTACTACCTTTGCTGTTTTGAATTCAGGTATCACTGGACATTGGAGTGCGTTTGGGAAAATTAACAAACAGTGAAATTCACAACTAATCTTGGAGGAAACTGTTTGGGCAAAGTTCACAGCACAGAATCAGATAAGTTAATCGTTGTTTTAAGTGTGTCCAACAGAAAGGCTGCAGTCGTGAGTAGATGGGTTCTTTCTGGATTATATGTTTTTGGAGATATGTCTCTTGATTAAATTTAAAATATAAGCCGTAACTATTAATTTAGCCTGGGGCAGTGTTTTATAAAGGAGTAAGACAGTGTTATGTTCTGTGTCCGTAGATTGTGAAGGAGCAAAAATGGCCTTTAGTACAGTGACATGTATTTCTTGTCAAATGTGGGAGTTTATAGAGAGCTCAAGCATTACTGCGGATTATATCTGCCATAAATGCTGTTGGATGTGAATGTTATCAGATCGAATGGATCAGTTGGAGAGACAGTTAGAAGCAATGAGGAATTTGCAACAGCAACAGTATGTGATGGATGGCCGATATAGGAAGGGGGGAAAGTCTCAGATACAGTCACATAGATGGGTTAACTCTCAGAAAGGTAAGAGAGGTAGGCACCTAGTGCAGGAGTCTTTTGTGGATATACCCATTTCAAACAGGTGTGCTGTTTTGGAAAATGTAGGGGGTGATGGATTCTCAGGGGAACGTAGCACGAACAACCAAGTTTCTGGTATTGAGACTGGCTCTAATGCAACGAGGGATATATTGGCTTCCAAGAGATCAATTGTGTTAGGGGATTCTGTAGTCCAAAGTACAGACAGACGTTCTGTGGCCAGCAGCGAAAAGCAGAATGGTGTGTTGCTTCCCTGGTGCCAGGATCAAGGATGTCTCAGGGTGCAGAATGTTCTCATGGGGGAGAGGGGCAGCAAAAGGTCATTGTCCACATTGGAACCAATGACATAGGAAGGGAACAGGTTGAGATTCTGAAGGGAGATTACAGAGAGTTAGGCAGAAATTTAAAAAGGAGGTCCTCGAGAGTAGTAATATCTGGATTACTCCCAGTGCTACAAGCTAGTGAGGGCAGGAATAGAAGGATAGAGCAGATGAATACATGGCTGAGGAGCTGATGTATGGGAGAAGGATTCACATTTTTGGATCATTGGAATCTTATTTGGGGTAGAAGTGACCTGTATAAGAAGGACGGATTGCACCTAAATTGGAAGGGGACTAATATACTGGCAGGGAAATTTGCCAGAGCTGCTCGGGAGGATTTAAAGTAGTAGGGTGAAGGGGTGGGACCCAGGGAGATAGTGAGGAAAGAGATCAATCTGAGACGGGTACAGTTGAGAACAAAAGCGAGTCAAACAGTCAGGGCAAGCAGGGACAAGGTAGGACTAATAAATTAAACTGCATTTATTTCAATGCAAGGGGCCTAACAGGGAAGGCAAATGAACTCAGGGCATGGTTAGGAACATGGGACTGGGATCTCATAGCAATTACGGAAACATGGCTCAGGGATGGACAGAACTGTCAGCTTAATGTTCCAGGATACAAATGCTACAGGAAGGTTAGAAAGGGAGGCAAGAGAAGGTGGGGGAGGGGTGGCATTTTTGATAAGGGATAGCATTACAGCTGTGCTGAAGGAGGATATTCCCGGAAATACATGCAGGGAAGCTATTTGGGTGGAACTGAGAAATAAGAAAGGGATGATCACCTTATTGGGATTGTATTATAGACCCCCTAATAGTCAGAGGGAAATTGAGAAAAAAACTTGTAAGGAGATCTCAGCTATCTGTAAGAATAATACGGTGGTTATGGTAGGGGATTTTAACCTTTCAAACATAGACTGGGACTGCCACAGTGTTAAAGGTTTAGATGGAGAGGAATTTGTTAAGTGCATGCAAGACAATTTTCTGATTCAGTATGTGGATATACCTACTAGAGAAGGTGCAAAACTTGACCTACTCTTGGGAAATAAGGCAGGACAGGTGACTGAGGTGTCAGTGGGGGAGCACTTTGGGGCAAGCGACCATAATTCTATTAGATTTAAAATAGTGATGGAAAAGGATAGACCAGATCTAAAAGTTGAAGTTCTGAATTGGAGAAAGGCCAATTTGGACAGTATTAGGCAAGAACTTTCAAAAGCTGATCTGGGGCAGATGTTTGCAGGTAAAGGGACGGCTGGAAAATGGGAAATGAGATAACGAGAATCCAGAGAAAGTATATTCCTGTCAGGAGAAAAGGAAAGGCTGATAGGTATAGGGAATGCTGGATGACTAAAGAAATTGAGAGATTGTTTAAGAAAAAGAAGGAAGCATATGTAAGATATAGACAGGATAGATCGAGTGAATCCTTAGAAGAGTATAAAGGAAGTAGGAGTAAACTTAAGAGAGAAGTCAGGAGGACAAAAAGGGGACATGAGATAGCTTTGACAAATAGAGTTAAGGAGAATCCAAAGGGGTTTTACAAATACATTAAGGTCAAAAGGGTAACTAGGGAGAGAATAGGGGCCCTCAAAGATCAGCGAGGTGGCCTTTGTGTGTAGCCGAAGAAAATGGGGAAGATACTAAATGATTATTTTGCATCAGTGTTTAAGGTGGAAAAGGATATGAAAGATATAGACTGTAGGGAAATAGATGGTGACATCTTGCAAAATGTCCAGGTTACAGAGCAGCACGTGTTGGATCTCTTGAAATGCATAAAAGTGGATAAATCCCCAGGACCTGATCAGGTGTACCCGAGAACTCTGTGGGAAGCTAGAGAAGTGATTGCTGGGACTCTTGCTGAGATAGTTGTATCATCAATAGTCACAGGTGAGGTGCCGGAAGACTGGAGGTTGGCAAACATGGTTCCACTGTTTAAGAAGGGTGGTAAGGACAAGCCAGGGAACTATAGACCGGTGAGCCTGACCTCAGTGGTGGGCAAGTTGTTGGAGGGAATCCTGAGGGACAGGATTTACATGTATTTGGAAATGCAAGGACTGATTAGTGATAGTCAACATGGCTTTTGTGGGAAATCATGTCTCACAAACTTGATTGAGTTTTTTGAAGAAATAACAAAGAGGATTGATGAGGGCAGAGCAGTAGATGTGATCTATATGGACTTCAGTAAGGCATTCGACAAGGTTCCCCATGGGAGACTGATTAGCAAGGTTAGATCTCATGGAAAACAGGGAGAATTAGCCATTTGGATACAGAACTGGCTCAAAGGTAGAAGACAGGGTGGTGGTGGAGGGTTTTATTTCAGACTGGAAGCCTGTGACCAGTGGAGTGCCACAAGGATCGGTGCTGGGTCCTCTACTTTTTGTAATTTACATAAATGATTTGGATGCGAGCATAAGAGGTACAGTTAGTAAGTTTGCAGATGACACCAAAATTGGAGGTGTAGTGGACAGCGAAGAGGGTTACCTCAGATTACAACAGGATCTGGACAAGATGG